>NW_025778058.1:0-82136 GCF_021130785.1 Homalodisca vitripennis
GTCTAAATCATATCTCTAATCCTCTTTTCTCATTCGAAACATGTGTCATTCTATAACATCCACACAAAGATACAACTAACCATTCATAGATAACACCACATTCATGATAGATGTTCATAAGCATAAAAATAGTATATCGCTATGTAACTGTCAGAGAAGTGCAATAAACTGTTATAAATATGAGTCATAGTTTAGTTTTGAGATATACACACGATTAATTAAAAACAAAGAAAACTGCATGGAAGCAGCATCGGTTTTTAAGCATATTTACTAGGAACGAATCAATAATTTTATGGCCTGTTGACAGTAACATGCGAGGTTTGCTTAGAGGCCCAAACCTCATTGTGTTAGAAACAATACCTTACAATGACAATACACTCATTGTCTGCTCATGTATCAGTAAAGTTATCAACCTATAATTACCTTTAGGCAATGGAGGAGTGATGGTCAATTTAAATCATACTCCGAGATTTTTTACAACTTTTAATTATAAAAATATATTAAATAATAATTTATTAATCTTAAAACACAAGTAGAAAGTGAACCACAATTAAATGCATCTTGTATTACCCTTTTAGCTTGATTTATCACTATGAACAATAGTATAAGTTATCTAACGTATTAGAACAGGAAGTGATCTGCGGCAACGATATATGTTTACGCGCAATGTGAAAAATGTCAATGTACATTTTTTGCCAAATATAACATGAAAGGAAATATAAATAAATTATAAAAACTTATTGAACGATCTTATTACACACTTCTAACCATTAATATTTAGCCAGGCCTTTAACATTATTTATTCCACACTACTGTATTTTTCTATAGTTTCATTTTTTTATTTTTGCTAAAGCCCTTAAATTTTCTAATTACTTCTACGTAGTAATTTAACACGTCATTTAACCGTACTGCCTTGTGGGTTATCGGAAGCGCAATTACATTCCCAATCTACTTTGAAAAACTAATAAAAAATCAAAAACAAAAGATTAATTTATGTATGGGGTTAAGAGTCGTTACGTTTTTAGACTATACATTGTTATATGACGTCATGTCTCGCTTTATCAGGATATCTGTCGGTGGCACATCTTAGTTAAACAATATTTATGAGTGCCTTTGTTTAGTTTACTATTTATGGACCGAAGTCTACTGTTACATAACTAAATAAATAGTTTACATAACTACTTTTTGTAGAAATAATTTTTATTTCGTTTTTTAATTTTAATTTTTTTAAGGCTTCAACCTTATCAGTAAACAACCTTTAACTCTTATGGTTTACTGCCTCACAAGCGTTCTACTTATTATATTGTTAGCTACCAATGTTAGTTTTTTTTTTGTGTTAAAATATTAAATATTTTTATTCTTTGTAAACTATGCTAAAAGGATTGGAGAATAAGAAGAAATCAGTTAAACAGTTTTCCATGGTATAAAAAATGCTCAATTTATTCTCACCAACATTTCAATACTATAAAACTAGATTTAAAAAAACAACAAAAGATTAAGTTTTGTATGGGGTTTTTACCTTAAGATTAAGGTAATGTCATATTAAATATAAATAATTAATTGAAAGCGGTTTCCGTAACAACTACTGCAAAATACGGAATTCAAGTTTAAAAATAACCTTAACCATTTCATATTGTCTCGTGAATGGAAATGTTTAAAATTGTGATTTCCTATTTCATAGTAAAGTTAAGTATGAAATCATGATCTCTATTATTGCTTAGTGTTAAAAGGTTATAAAACTTAGAAAATTAATAACCCGAACAGTAAACGACAACTCGTCGAACACAAGGGGAAGGAGAAAGTTAGCTGATTGGAGGGTAATCAACTGTAGGGAGCGCTTCACGTCCGGCATATTCATGTAGTCCCCAATTTTGATAAACATTATAATAATTTTAAATCATAAATTAAAAAGTATGTATGCATAAATAAGTTAAATGGAAAGACTTAATTGTTTAAATTTTCACAAGGTAATCTATTTTGGTAATGATAACAACAAAGGCAGCCAGAGCCAAAAAAAATTAAAAACCATGTGATGAGCAAGCTTAGTACAAATATAAATTTTGGGCTTAGGATTGTAATAATATCATAATAGCTAATATATTTAAAATAGCTTTTATTTTTATAAATTATAACCCAAATATGATGTTTGTTCATGCGTATGACATAAAATAAAGGCATATGGTAAGATTATATGTGTTAAAGTAATTTTGATTAGTCATTATGTTATTTATGGTATTATGCAAAGTGGTTCTTACTGATTAAGTGAATAGACACATATATTACAAATCAACTATTATATATTACGATTGTCGACAATTACAGAAAGCCGATTCTAAAAATAGCGTACGTGGATGTAATGTATGTTTCGCAGAATAAAGTATATTTTGTTTTAATCTTTTTAAATGCAGAAGTTAAAAGCTTTAAACCAATTTGGCAGTACCAATTAAACAGAGATTAATTTTTGAGTAAAATTAATTTTTTTCCTAATACGAGTTGCGTGTCGCTGCTAGCCGAGATTTTTGTTTCAGTTAAGTGATGGAGATCCCAATACTGGTTTTACTATGGGGTTCCTATTTGTCTTGTCTTAAATACAGTTTTTTTAAGTTATATTATCTTTTATTGAGACTGTTTTTGCATCTTAAAATGAAACATATTGTAGTTACTTAATGTAAGAACATTTATTTTGATTTATACTATGTAAATGTATGTAAGTATTTTATTATGCATGAAGATGTATATGCAAAATGTATATTCTGTGTTTTTTGACAAAATAAAGAATTATTATTATTATTATTACAATTTATACCACATTTGTACACATAACAATTCATTTAGAGCATCAAAAGAACCGTAATAGATGGTATCTGGTTACACTTACTCTGACAACTCGAAATCACTGCTCTGCTAACGGGAACTATTTCGGCCTGAGAACCTCATGTTTCGGAAATTGCTCCGCCAAAGGCGTGAGATATGGTTTCGGCTCTCCGGATATAACAACCAGATCTATCAGGTCCTTAAATTGCTTTCATGTTGTCTTCCTAAAAGTGTATTAGTCTCAGGATAAAGTAACAAGTTATCAGTGACATTGCTACATTTAATAATACCTAATACCATGTATTTGATGTTAATAATTAATTTCAACTTTTTTCAATTATAATCTATGATAACTGAACACATTATGTCAGTCGGAACAATACGTATATATAACAAAATAACAACGGAAGGCAGCTTCATTTAGCAAAATAGAAATTAACATCTATATTAAGTGTTCACAAACATGACAAAGCTAACAAGCCTACGAACAAAGGGCTAACCAGCTGTTGTTAATTAACTTGGATTCGTCACAACAGCTGATAGTGTTTGTACATTATTATCACGGTTGGTATATCACTAGTGAACAAACAAATGATTTCACTGATCTGGTAAAATATCAGTAGTGTAGTCGCTCTAATGTACGGCAAAACACATTAGGAAACATCATTTTACTAGACAGTATCAGTTGCTAAATAAATAATTTACTATACCCCCTCATTATAGCCTACCTCAATACATATTCGTCTTTGATGGAAAGTCTACTGGGAAAAATTGTCTAAAAACCAAATAATGCTTATTTTACATCATGTTAGAGAACGTACCCTTTAAAAATGATGTTATGGGAAATCTTAAAAGATGAAATACTTTCGTATTTAAGCATTTTTGTCACTTTTGTAGTAGAATAGATAGAGTAGCAACAAATTTCTTATTTTACGTTTTTTTTTCTGTTATCCGAAGGTTAATGTTAACAGCAACAGTTCATAAAACAGAAAAACTATAAAATAATCCTCACTATGGTAGTAGTAGAAACTATGAATAAAAATTCGATATTGAAGTATTAACAGTGGCCAAATAAATTAATACAGAAAAAATAAGAAAACTCTAAATTATCTTATAAAAGCAATTGATAGATCTAATGTAACCAGCTCAAATTCTTGCGTGAATGTCGGATAACCCTGTTATCCCCTCCCCCTATACCCACCCCTCTTTGTATCATGTTATTCACGCCAACCCAAAAACACCGATTCTTAAAGGTCTCCTTGATTTATAGACTTAATTGAGGAATGAGGTAAAATAAGAACATTATTTATTCATTTGTAAGCAATACATGGTTTAAGATTGCCTAACACTAACCTAACCTATTTTAATTCGGGAAGTAAAAAATATACTGAAAAAATGTGTTAAAAGTAGTTCCTTTTAGGAAACTTGGCGAAAGTAAACATTATCCTAGTATTTATGTTAAGTTATGCCTGATAACTTAAACTATGCTGATAACAATCTTGAATATTTTCTTTGACAAAGCTACCTTTCATTTATGAGGGTACAGTAAAAAAAAAAATGGGGGACTGAAAGCTCTCATTAGTAAAATAAGCACAACAATAATAGTAAGAAAGTTAATTTTATTACTTTAAGTGGAAAATTAAGGTTTTATTTTTGTTTGAAATGATAAAGTAATTTTAACATCCTGTACTTCCGGGCCATATTTATTTTTTTATAAATTTTAAATTATTTATTATAAACACTTTCTAATTAAAAATGGTGGAACTAAGAAAATACAGAAGACGCGAACTTAGCAGAGTATTACTGTAAGTCGATGTCGAGAGAGTTGGTTTATGTCACTTTCAAAACATTTAAATGAACTTTCTTTCATTCATTGCTCTCTCAGTCAGATAATGATATTTTTTGTTATCTTTTCATTAACTTTAAGTAGCATTATTTCAACGTTACAACTTTTATTATTTCGCCTGGCGTTTCTTTGATTTTCTTTTATAAATTGACATCCATTGAAGGTAAACTTGACTATTATATAATTATTTTTATTTTGTTGATAAACGGGAATAATTTTAGTAATCCAGGAACAAAATATTTAATGTCAGAAGTAAAAATATACAAACAATTTGCTTATCTCTAGCTCGGCTATATGCAATGATCCTTTTCCTAAATTTTTAAAATATAATTTCAATTTCTTTGAACGAATGAAAACGAAGTGGTTCATCTATACTATTACAGTGATCGCAGTGATAATTCTCCAAATTATGATTAACTTTTTATTTAGAAGTAAACTATAAAATTTAATTTGCCAAAAATCTATAAATGTAACAAATTGGAACAATCCTTGGGTTTCTGTCGTTTAGGAATATTATAAAACTACTTTTATATAAACTTCTCATCGATATTTGTGAGTAAAACATCAATGCTGTCTATCAAACTGTAACGAACGTTTCTTTGTAAATTTAAAACAAAAATTATGTCTAAATAACATTATTCCACTGTACTTGCGGTTATTTTTACTTTTTTATTAATCCCTAGTATTATTTGAATGTTTGCAACTTTAACTTAATTACAGGTAACATTTATTTTCACTCTTTCGTAACTACTGATTAAATATCCTTCTTTTTTAGACTCTTAAGCAGATAAGAATCACTAACTGAAAAGGTAGTTTTATAAACGCGTTTTGCAATCTGAAGTATAGTTTTGGAATTTATCTTATGTAAACGCTGGTCTGGTATCTTTCTTCATTGTGAAAAGTATAAATATAGAATTTTATCATAGAAAACAATAGATAAACAAGTCTGCTAGAAAAACCTGTGGCCGCACAGTCTAAGCGATAGGAGTTTAGATAGATCTAGATTATAGATAGTGATAATGCAAGTTAAACCAGAATTACTGCTCACTTTGTGCTGAAGCTATTTTCCCGATTACATTCTTTGATCAGGTCTTTGCATACGCATTTGACCAATGTAAAGCATTATAGTAAGGCAATGACGTTTTTACAATAAGATGTTATATATTGCTAAACTCTCCTATGATAATATCTACTGCAATGTATTATCTGTGCACCAAATAAAACCACAATAATAAAAATTGTATGTATTTAATCATGAAAAAATATATATTTTCTAGTAACTAAGTTATTAAATAAAACTTGTAGGAGCCCACTTATTGAAACATAAAAACATCCTTTCACTCCTATTTCTCTGTTAGACAAATAACTGTATTCTTGAAATGCCATTGTGTAAGTTATACATGCATTTTTCTGTAATATGTGAGTTTCCGATATTTATTTTCTGTTCATATCATATTATTTAGTTAATAACAAATTATTGAATAGCTATATTTTTATGAAGTTCATAGCGAGTTTTGTAAGTAGTACACATAACATTACTACAGTAAAAAATAATATAAAATATATAATAGTAAACATTATTTATACAGGGTGTTAAAATGAGCGGAAAAATGTTTATAAATGTTTAATCATTAACAAATTCGTACCTATAACACTATTGCTTATAGCGTTTACCAGAGTATATTAACAAAATCATAACTCGGAAATTATTTACATTAATTTTGTATGTTTATATGAATTATTAGGATGTTACTTTTTGCATTAATAAAAATCTATAATATAACAAATACATGAAGGCCTTTTAAACAATTAAAGAAATTTTTTATGACATCGATAAAAGGAGAAAACATATTAAAGAACATAAATATAGATACAAAATGTTGATAACGTACTTGTTATAAATAACTCCAAGATATAAATGCTATACGTGCTCTAGTGTCGTGTAATCCAGTTAAAACAAATCTAAACAAAGTGAAAGAAGCCATAATGATATAAAATTTTTGACGTGACAACGTCTTAAATTAGGTTGCGGCTCGGAGTCACTCATGAAAAAGTGTAACGCCCGGTAACGTTACGATGCCCGTCCAGTGGGTCCGCCGCACGGGATCCGCACGGGATAAAGCAGATAACTGTGGGTCCGCCGCACGGGATAAAGCAGATAACTATGTTTATTCGTGAAAATGTGTGGAGTGCTTAGATTCGTCATTTACAACAACTACAACAATAAAGGTAAATAATTGTACACTGATATTTCATTATCGTAAACTATGATTGATTGATTAATTGTTAGATTGACACAAAAGTTGAGAAACTGAGTTTATAGGTTATGTCATACTATTGACAAATGTTGATAGTGTTAAGTAAATTATTAGTTTAAATCACTCTGCAATCAATCGTAATTCAGTCGATTAAGAAGAAAACAGCGCGTATTGCTAGTCAAACATTTAAAATAACAAATTATAACCTCTAACCTGTCATAACAGTGCGACCAAACAAACGAACTAAACCGACCAATCACCACGCGCAAAGTTAGAATTTAACTGTGTTTAGCAAGAATTTCAAATTCCAATTTTAGTAAATGTTTTATTCAACTTTACCATTTACAATAACAAATTTTAATTAATTTCAAATTATGTACAATGTTTTAGTAAACAAAATATATTTCTATAGTTAAAATTTGTGCAATTCTTATTTTCATTCAATTCCTTGTTCCTATTGTGCAATTTAATAATATTCATATCAATAAATATTCTACCGAGAAAAAGACGTTGTCACGTAAAATCTTCGCCCGTAAAACCGACTTTACAGGCAAACCATATTTTTTTTTTATCAACATTTTTAAACATCCTAGTAATATATAGCGTATACATAAATATTAAAGTAATAATTTTTGTGATTTAAAACGTAAACGAACTGTTGTTTTTTATAATTATTTTATACAAGGCGTTATAAAACAAAATTTTAATTTAAGATGTAACTTCTACTTGGACATGAGACAAGTGGTAGAGAAAAAGATGCCGGAAGGAACAAATTGTATATGACAGGACCGGAGATGGGGTTTAAAGTAGCAACGTCTGTGGTCTCCCTTGGGACAGGGATCAATAACACAACGCTGCAACCGCTGCAATAGCTGTTCATGTATCGGTTTTATCTACTCTTATTAATGTAATCTCAATTTGAGTTGAGAAAAATATTATTCAATGATGATCATATCTAGGTGATAATTCATGAATACGAATATCTTACACTTGTAAGTAGTAATAGTAAACTCAGAAGGAAGACATTTGCACCGATGCTAGTATCTATAAAATACTAATGTTTAGTATTAAAAACGTTTTCTTGTAAAAATAGTAAAAATTCCGTAACTGTATGGGCCACCATTAGTAATTTAATAAGTGATGGCTTTAACAAACTCACCTATCGAGGACTCGAACCTCGGATGTGTAACTTGTCAGATGATTATGCTAAGGTATTAACTCACAGAACCTTTCTTACTGTCAAATTAATATTTTGTATAAAACATCTTCTCTCCTTTATAGATGGGTTTAAATAAACTGTTCGTTGTAAAGTGAAATACAAATAATTAAAATTTTGTAAGGTAATATGTATTAAGATGAATTTTTATTTCTATACGGATCAATAAACATATGTACTTTTATAATATACGCTGAAAATTCACATAAAGCACGAATTGTGGTGTACCCTCATTGAATATACATTTGTTATTGATTAGTTCGCAGTGAATTAATGTTGATTAGACGCGTGCTCTCCAATTACGGCATCATCTAGACCACTTGTCTGACACGTAAGGTATGGTAATGTGTCTCTAGGGACACAAGCAGTCATTAAAGAAATCCAAAAAGTCTAGTGATAGGCCCGCTAGAACCATGTTTGTTTACACCAAGGATGGTCATACTGATAGAAGCCATCATGTGAAATCGGTACAAATTGGTTAAAAGCCGGAAATTAAAAACCCATACTAACATCCATACATACGAGAACGCTAATCACCATTGTTAAATGTCTGCACTATGTATATGTTTACAGAACAGGAAGTCTGCTTTCTTTACTAAAGATCTAAAACTATCTGTATCAAAGCGTACAACACAACTATGCATATCTTGATGGTACAAAGAATTACCGACAAGAAGTTTTATAGTTTTAGTTTTGATAGTTTTAATTCTTAAGAAAAGAGAGTTTCCATTAACGAAACGAATAGCATCTAGCAAATGTAAAATACCTAAAAAAAACGCTTCTGAAAGAACAGTTTGGTTGCTTTGTCTCTATTATGTCTTATGTGTTTTTTCCAATAGTCTTTTCTAATACACATACGACGCTATTCGCTTGTTTGCAAAAACGAGTGTACTATGATGAAGAAGTTAATAACTGACTAGCTCAAAAAGGAAATAAACGATTCCGTAGTTATGAATACATCGTTTTAATTCCAAACAAAAATTAAAATCGTTTGAATGAGATGCAATGTTATAGCCATGCACAACAATTTTGTACCAGTTGCTTTTCAATTTTTTAAATCCTAGTACTTGGTTAGGATTAAAACTAAATTAAATAATATTAATTGATTGCTAATTTAATACTTAAGATAACATATTTGAACACAACCCTTTAGTTTTGCAAGGTTTTGCTGCTATTTGATAATTTATAGAAGGAATAGGTGTCCTTCTTTTTAAATCCATACAGGAATGGGCAGGATCAGCACTAACTACACAATAACCCACGGATGTATAACAGATGAATTTTATTATGCATCAGTATTGCACCATTTCGTAAAACTTTTTTTGTAATTTTTATTTTTATTATGGACGGCCCTTTAATCTTTTCCTGTGTGATTCTTATTGTTATCCTTAATATTTATAATGTGCTACGTCATAGGGATAATCAAAACCATCTAATGCTAAAAAATAGTTTTTAACTCTTTATTTGGGTATTGTATTTTGAAAAAGGGCCTTAAATACATTACAAGTGATTAAGGTATGACAGTGCCAATATTTCTGTATCGAGTGTTATAATATCTAAGGAAGGCGTGAAAGTTATTTAAGTAAATATACTCAATAATTATAGGGTGGAGTGGGAACAAAATATGTTTAAAAGAGGAAATTATATAAACGCTCTGTGAATTACACGCAGTGAAGTGAATTACAAACTTTTACAGGCCTACTTTAAGTAATTTAACATTTTTTTCGTAAATATTCAGTTCTTTGTTGTTGGTTTGATTTAATTTTTCTGGCACGAAGGACTAAGTGACATTTATTAAAAGAGAATCGTTGTTGCTCAGTGGTTTGGAAGATACGACGAAAATGAAGACGGAAATTCTAATTTAGTTAGCTCGGTGAGTAGAATGATTTAATTATCTTTTGATGTATTACAATAAGATAAACAATAACTTTTACTACGAAATACATTTAAAAAGGATGTAACAGTGACCGTCCACGTCTACATCGTATTTATTATTCGTATTTATTGTAATCGTAATATTATTGAGTGAAATATTGTCAGAAATATTACTATTCATTTATATGACGGATAGTTATACTCATCCGTAATAATATTGCAAATCTTTCTCTATCCTGATTCGTTCCAAGGCGATTTAATACACCAGAAAACAGATTATTTTGAAGACTTGAAGAATATGCGACCAGACTTAAGTAACCCATATACTTGTTTTAATATTAGCTTAGTAACAAAGCGAACACGTGGGGGAAATAACAAAAAGCCGAGTAGAACCATTAGGTTGGATAACGAAAATCCTATATGAAGAAACAAAGTCATGCTAATGCTGTTTCAATTACCAAACTGCAGAAGAATTAAGCCTAATGCATTAGACAAATTGGGATCTTTTCCTTACCAAAATTGACATTTTGAATTACATGTATAAACGAATTTAAACGTTCAAATAGTATTTACTAACACACAATTCTGGACTACATTCGAATATACGTAGATATAAACACATGCATACTTTTGCACACAAAAAGCTTACAGAAAATAATTACATTTTCTAAGAGTTGCGGGTTTTTAGAAACACAAAGTGGAAACTCGTGCACGTAAAATTAATCCATCTAAATTAGATCCGAATATAGGTCCAGTAAAAATTCTTAATAGGGTTTTTACAAACTTTATATTTTGGGAATTCGATCTTAAGGTCTAGGTAAACAAAACAGTGATAAAAACGGGTCTGGGAAATCATGCAGATAATCATGCAATTTTAACTATTGTAATTCATAAAGAATGATGCCATAGACATGAAAACAATGAATATTTTCCCGAGTTGTGTTATGATGAGATTAAGGATGACACAATATAAGCAGAGCTACAATAACAAGATTTTACATCCAAAACAGAAGTGCGAAGTCTGAATCTACTTCAGAACACATTAAGAGGTTTCGTATATCCAGTCCCAAAACAAACTTGAATGAATTTAATAACTTAACAATGGTTTTCAGTCACGGCAACCTCCATATATTTTAATAACTTAAACACAATTTAATATTATAGAGTTACATAAGATATTTTCTTTGAGAGGTTGAGCAAACACATATTTCATTTTTATAAATATTTTTTTAAAATATGAATGCACAACAGCCATTAACTATCTTTATTAGAGTCCATGCCTATTCAATTAAGCATATATTTTATTTTTATGAAATACAAAATCTTCTTTTAATATGAAGGTAAACAAATTCCATGCGCTATCGCTATTCAGGGCAAACATTATAGGTGCAGGTTGAATAGTTCTCGACTGCAGCATAGTAATTCTGAGCAGACATTCCTACCCTGCTATATCGATAGTTCAACTATTCAGCCCTACATACTCCAACTTTCTGTATTCCTTTTGTGTGCAAAAGTATGCTTGTTTTTATATCTATATTCAAAATAATTTGTTCTACATACAAATCAGCAGCGGGATATAAATAGTTGCAAACTCTATAATAATTTTTGCAGGTTTTTTGGTGTGGGACGACATATTACTGTACGTAATATGTAAGTTATTATTAAGCAGACAACGCTTCACCAAGCCAATATCTCCTTAGAAAGATAGTTTATCAAATACGAATAGAGGTATTTCCTCTTTAATGTATTTTCTGCTGAAAGTAAATCTAACCTACCATATGCAACATCGTCTCTGGAGAGTAAGGACAGTTTGCCATGGAGGAATAAGCGGCACGCTAGTCCTACTCAAAGCCGCCATACATTGTTGATGTCAGAGTCGGCGTGCGGTCTGTTCTTGCCACTTAATTGTTAATGTTACGTTTTAGACTGCCGTTGTGAATAAATCATGTGACACTCCCCTACTTCACGTCAGTTAAAGTGATGTCCCCTGTCATTAGCAGCAAGACATAGCGGCGCAGTCAAAGTTGTCAAACATTAATTATGACTGTTAACGATGTTCCTGTTACAGCTGTTCGCGTTGTAAATTAAATTAAATGATATATTTATACAATATTTATTGTTTTGAGTTTCTACTGTACACCTCAGCTGTAAGTTCTAATATTTCGTACAAAGGTTTTAAGAAATCAGATATCAAAAGGTGTGTTTGATAACAAAACTACACTAAAATTACGGTCTCATGAATATTTAACTTAATTCTAAGGCAAAACGTGAATATCGTAAAACGTTTCAGTACCAAATCAATTCCGTAATAATCATTTTGGTTTAGTCTCTAAAAGCTATTTCAATTGTACCATTAATTACATTATCTGTTACGATATCAACCTACTATCAACGTTATATCAAAATATGCATACCTTTTTTAGTTTGAATCAATCTTATATGTTTGTATTTCATTTGTATTTGTGAGACTTTGATATAGAACATCTTCTGACCAAATACATTACAGCTATGTAAGCAATTTTAAGAAATGGTTTTATCCGTAATTGTCGACAAAGGATTCTCTACAATTGTGTCGATTTATTATTTTGTCCATTTTGTCCCAAAATTATAAAAGTGTTTAAATATAGGTTTAATGTTTTGATGTAAGTAAGAAAATAACATACCAACTCTAATGTGGCTCGTCAACGTTCATGACCCTTTTTCTTGCGGTCAATAAACTGTACCCACTGATCATAAGGAAGGCTTTTGGAGTAAGTTCCAGGCAAATTAAGCAAAAGTCTTCATCCGAACTCTCTTTTGTTCTCCTAGTTTAAAATTAGTTTGTGTCTTCTTTTTAGTTACTGTAGTTACCACTTTTTCCATAATTTTTTTTCTTCCTACAGTATTTTTACTAGTTTTAGCAGACTTTTCATCGAAAGAAATTATGTAAGTTTTTTTTTCAGTAACTCCAGTTAATATTACATCTGACTTTAAGCATTTCCAGTCCTATGAATCGAAAATATCTTAACTGGTAATAACTTTATTCCCAGCCTTGTAACTGATAGGCCTCGCCCTGATTGTGCTTCGTCTCGGAATACGATGGAGTTGGTTTAAGTCCAGCAACCGTGATTTGGTCTTTCCGTACGGTAATCGTCCTACTGCACGCTGCAGTATCTTGGAAAATCACATTCCTGAGTCGCCAGAAGAAGTAAGACCTTCACCAAAACCATACTTTCTTAAAAACCATTACTTTCTCCTTTTCATTGTACGTATTTCGACTAGAGCCTTTTCCAATTGAATCTTTATTTCTCGAGTGTTACAGTTAATATAGCGGTTTCAATGTTATTTAAATGTTTCTTACTCTACTTTCCTGCTCCTGATTTTGGTGAAGGTCTTACTTCTTCTGGCGACTCAGGAATGTGGTTTTCCAAGATACTGCAGCGTGCAGTAGGACGATTACTGTACGGAAAGACCAAATCACGGTTGCTGGACTTAACCAACTCCATCGTATTCCGAGACGAAGCACAATCAGGGCGAGGCCTATCAGTTACAAGGCTGGGAATAAAGTTATTAACAGTTAAAGTATTTCGATTCATTGGACTGGAAATGCTTAAAGTTAAATGTAATATTAACTGGAGTTACTGAAAAAAACCTGACCTAATTTTTGGACCTTCATAAAAATTCATCGTTTTGCCAGGATTATTGAACACTCAGTCGTTACAGGCTAAGTGTAAACTTCTTTAGAAGGCCAAACACTGTACTATCGAGGGACTGAAGCTTGTGGAAGCATTGTGGAGGGAAAAAGAGCATAACACCCCCATTTTTGTGTTTATTTTTGTTTTTTTGTTTTTTTTTTTTTTGCAAAGTCCAATCATTTTATGTTGAGGTATGAGCCATTATCATGAAGGAAAAGAGAAGGAATTTCTGTTTAAGATTAAGAAATTATTTATGAAATTTGTAAAAGGTACTTTCGTTATCCAACACTTACGGATGATATAATCCTTGATTCATCCTCCAGGTATTCTGTGGATATATCTTGCAAGAGTGCGGTAACTTCTATACGACCAACTGATAAAACTTATACTATAGTGATCGAATTTTAGAGTACGTGTTGCTTTCAATATAACATTTGCAGATATTTTCCCACGATCTGAATTTCTTTGAAAATTGTGAACTGAATCCTTAACCAGACCCTTACTGAGGTACAATGGTAGTAGACGTATAAGAGACGCCAACGAACTCTTGTGGTAGGTTTTATATGCTTTGCCACAAACAACCCATGGGACTATCAGCCTCTGGTCTCCCCTAAAGGTCTAGCGAGTATTTTTCTTCAATGCTGTTAATTACTCTATAGTTTATTACTCAAATGTTAGCTAGTCACGAATACAACATTTGATATAGTTCAATATAATGAATAAATAATCGTCCATATAACAAATCTAGAAGTCCCTCAAAAACACTACTGAGTTCTCCTTAGTTTTCAATTTATATTTAATCGAACTTTACATAAACTAGTAACGGTTTTATACTAAATAAAATGTTTTATTTACTAATGAAAAATGTACTATACAATTATACAGTCTTAAAACGAAAGGGAAATTTTGTTCATATCTCAGTAAAGAAGAATCCCCCTGTTCGTGGAACAAAGAAAGTCAACAATAAAACTACTTCTACTTCAAACTTTTGGTTGTTCCATATTGCTTATAAAATATTCCTTTGAACAAATCAAATTGCAATTTGGTGTTTAACTTTGTTATCCAGAATAGCTAAGGCAGTTATCAGCTAAAAATTTAGCGTTACAATCGTCTACCTTATATTATTTCTTACTTAACAACTACTTATTATGAATTCTTCTTATCTTATTCATAACTCACAAAAGTTCTGTTAACGAAGATTATGGAAGCATCGGAAATATTTATAAAGACGGCTTCTGGAGGAATAGCTTGGTTGCTTTGTCTCTGTTATGTCTTATTCTTTTAGTTAAACGCTATTCGTTTGAACAGACGAGTTTACTATGAAGGAGAAGTCAAGAATTGATCTGCTTAAAAGAATTAAATTAAGTTATAATACGTCATTTTTATTTCGAACAAAAATAAAATAGTTTGAATAAGATGCGATTTAATTGCGAAACAAAAGAATTGTGTACCAGCTGGTTTTGAATTATTTTTTAATACTATTTGGTAAGGAGGAAGCAATATTAATTGATATTAATTTATGATTTTGTTCTAGATGTAAAACTAAAAAAAATACATTGCATACATTAACATTGTAGTTCTACAAGTTTAGGCTGCCATTTTATATGCTGTAGACGGAAAAACGTGGCCATCAGATCTATAGAGGATAGCCAGAATCTGCACTACACGCAGAGATATGTCGGGTGAACTAATTATTTGTCATTATTGTACCATGTTTTAAAACCTTTTTTATAACTTTTCTCTTATTTACTAGGGCGACTCTTGTTACATTTTCCTTTGTTTGTTTCTATAAACAATTCCCTAATATTTATCTAAGAAAACTTTATTTTTCTATTGCCTCCCTTAGTACTTATACTGTGCTACGTAATACGGGTAGCAGCTTATGGTTTATAGTTTTACCCTTTTAATATTTTCAAAAAAATAATTTATTATTCAAATCTTTATTAGACATTCGTTAAAAACAATTATCCTAAATATATTACAAGTGATTTAGATATGGCAGTGCCAATATTTCTGTTTCGTGTGTATTTTATCTAAGCAAGTTGTTAAAGTGATTTGAGGTAATACACCTTATAATTGTATGCTGGAGTGGCAACAATATATTGTTTGATAAGAAGAAATTATTATATCGATTTCTCTTTGTGAATTACACGCAATGAAGTGAATTAGAAACTTTTAAAGGCCTACTTTGAGTAACTTAACAAGTGTTTCGTAATCGTTCAGTTCTTTGTTGTTGGTCCGAATTTGTTTTTGACACAAAGACTAAGAGACATTTATTAAAAGAGTATCGTTGTTGCTCAGTGTTTTGGACGATACGACTAAAATGAGGACAGAAAATTAATTTAGTTAGCTCGATGGGCAGCATGAATTAATTTGTTTAGATATATTAATTTACAATAACTTTTACTCGGAATATATTTAAAATGGCTGTAAGAAGTGATCATCAATTTATACGTAAGTTTTCATTTTAATGCTATTATTAATTAGTAAAATATTATCAATACTGTTACTAATACTTTATAACATGGATATTTAAAATTTTCCATAAATATATTGCACATATTAATATATTCTGATTTGTATTTTTAGACGTAAATTTACGACCAGCCTGTGTTCGCAACTAAGTAACACGTATACTTGTTTTAGTAATAGTTTAGTAACAAAGCAAATACATGGAGGAAATAACAAATCAAAGTCGTTGAGTTTTATTAAATAACGCCTATCTGATATGAATAAGAAACGTTATGCTAATGCTGTTTTTATTTCCTAACTATAGAAGAATAGTACATTTTGTATTATAGAAATTAGTGTATTTTCATCACAAAAAATGACATTTTGAAGTACATGTCTAAACGAATTTCACCTTTCAAATAGAGGTTTATTAATACACAGTTTTAGACTACACATTTAATTTAATTTATATAAAACATCAAGCGCTTGTCTGAAAAATAACTGATCATCTCCTTGTATGTATGTGAAGAATACTGGGTGCTTCAAAAAAATGTATACACACTTTGAACTTCCATAGAAAATTTATTTACCGTTCTACAAAGTAAAATTTTCAGGAAATTAGAAAGCTTAAAGTCCAATGTAAATGATACGTAAATAACAAATGTTAATACTGTTCAAATTGGTGACCTGCAGCATCAACACAATTCCGAGTACGAGTCACCACTGATTCTGTACATCGCATCAAAACGTCCAATGAGATTTATCTACACGCAGCTTGAATCTCATTCCAAAGAATGTCTAGGTTACGTGGTTTACGTTTGTACACCTCATCTTTTACTGTGCCCCATAAGAAGAATCCAGTGGTGTAAGGTCTGGAGAGCGTGCTGGAAACTCGATTGGCCCCTTGCGTCCTATCCACTGGCCCGGCAAATTTTGATCCAGGTAAGCTCGTACGTCCCTGTGATAGTGCGGGCGGGGCACCATCTTGTTGAAAATAAAAATTATCATTACCGTATAATGCACGAATGGCAGGAAATGTGGAATCAGCAAGCATTGTTAGGTAATTAATACCAGTTACAGTACCTTCAAATCGAAAAGGTCCAATGAGTCCCGTTGAAGACAAACCGCACCACACATTTACACCAGGCAAATTTACAGCTTTTTCTATTGTAATGTGAGCATTGTCTTCAGCCCAGTAAACACAATTGTGCCTATTGACAGTTCCATGAAGTTTGAATTGGGCTTCATCCGACCAAATGATGCTACCCGTAAATTCCGGTTCACGTATCACCATCTCCTGAACCCATTCACAAAATTGCAACCTTCGATCTGGATCGTCGCCACTTAGCTGTTGCACCAGCCTTGGAATTTAAACACGATACTTGCCTCTCTTCAGAATGCGTAGCACGCTGCTAGCACTTACATCACTTTCCACGTGCCCCTTGCCTTGAAGATTTGTTAGGAGAGCGTTGAAACAGTTCCAAGACTGCCGTTGAAGACTCATCACTTGTAGCTGTTCGAGGTCGACCTGAATGACCTTTATGTACATCACACACTGTTCCATGAACTTCGAATTTGTCTCGTACGCGTGTAATTGTTAATCTTGAAGGTGGTTCTGTATCATAATCCCTTCTCCACTGTCTTTGAACTTCATTTACATTCTCAAACTTCCAGTACCACTTAATAACCTGCTTACGTTATTCAAAACTCAAACGTACGTCCGCCATGTTGATATTACAAATTCCAACTAACAATATAACATAAAGGGACGATTATGCTGCCACCTGGCGAAGAAATATAACATTAGCCTTGTAGAGCGGGAAAACTACTATAGTTTAAAGTGCATATACATTTTTTTTAAGCACCCGGTATATGCAGTGTCACTTGGCACAGTAGATAATTCACAAAGTAGCCGTTAAAAATAATTTTAACTCAGAGATCTTCGAACGATCTCATAATAGTATCTATTAAAAATAGTGATAAGTTATTAGTTCATGTAAATAGATTTATGATAACATCAATTTACTATTGAATGTACCATTACCCATAAATATCTTCGTTTCACTTTACTTAAATAGAATTAGTTGCAAAACATTTTAGAGAGTACTCAAGGTAGGGAGGTAGAAAATAAATACAAAAATATTGGTCATTGCCCATAGGTTACTCGTGTGTATAGGTCGTGGGTTAACTTTACCCATCTTCCAGAATACGAACGGATGTGCAGTGTGCACTGCTTGGATTAATTCGAAATCTATTTTCAGATAAACATACTATTACCTATAGTTGTTAATATATTTTCATCTTCTTTTTTATATCTTACGATAAAGTGAATTGACATATGTTACTAATCGACTTTTCTATAATAAAATTGTTTGTCGACAATTACGGAAAAAATATTCCTACAACTGTTTACATAGATGTAATGCATGTGGGTCTTATTTTAAAAGATGTACCAGCATGTCTCAAAATTTCTCACAAATAAAAATTTAAGGACAAAATTCTTGTTTATAGAACGATTATTTATGGAACCTACAGGAACATAGCATACATCTGTTTTATGTCGGCGATAAAAGCAATTCTTAAACAACCTTGTAAAACCTTTATAGTTAATATAAACAGAAACGAAAAATCAAAATTCATAATAATTTCATTTGTAAAAGATTGTATTGGGTAGTTGTCTTAGAAAGGTTTTTAAGAAGTATATAAGAATAGTCATCAATCTTCATCCAATTTTTAAAGGTGATAAATGAGTTTTCAACATGTTATGGCATAAAGCCAATATCTTAATAAATGTTATCCTAATAAATTTGTATGGTACAAGAAGGTTCCTCTAAAATTATACTGGATCAATTAAATAAGCATACCAGTACGTTAAAATTGCCAATTAGACAAAGAGATAACATCTTTTTATTATACAATATTTTATTAATATTGCGCACAATATATTTTAGAGATTCATACTTTATGTATTTCTCTACTTCAACCGAATGTATAACATGGTGGTCATCTATTCCGATTATATTACTACTTCTCACAAACTTTCTATTTTATATGTTTTAAACTGTCTTAAAGTTATGGATTTTTCTGATAAAATAACAGTTGTCCTAAAAGTATATATATATTATATATATATATATCAATTATTAGACTTCTTGATATAAAGTTCCTTTAATATTTCGGCTTTTTGCCGTTTTCAAAAAGGTATAATAAGGTATAATACAAAAATAATACAAAATAACAACACAGCAAAGAAAACGGCAAAAAGCCGAAATATTAAAGGAACTTTATATCAAGAAGTCTAATAATTGATATAGCAGAGCAATTCTGCTTTTATACACTCAAGTGAATATATATATATATATATATATATATATATATATATATATATATATATATATATATATATATTATAGCTTGATAACATTTTCCTTCTTAAGTAATAGGTATATATAAATGGATTAAGTATTTGGAAGCGCCGTAGGAATAGTAGAATTTGACAGATTTCCAATTCTAATAGCTTATTTTATATTAATGAGGTCATAAACATTTTGCCACAGTGAAATAGGGACATCAATAGCAATTCCATTAACTCGCAATTAAGTTCAAAAAATTTCTGACACGATTCTAGAATACAGGCAAATGTTCAAGTAAACCAGAATATAAGAAATCAACACTTATATCTCCACTCTGTAAGGACTCTTAGCTATTTCTAACTCTTCTTAGATGAAGATAGATGTTTCATAAGAGAAACGTCACAGGTATTGACAAAGTTGAGCTAATACTAACACAGTTAAAATTTTCCACTGCAAACTACAGGTAGCCTTTACTAGATTTTATAAGTATAAATAGCTTATTCGCTAATGTTGTGAAATAATTAAATTTGCAGAAAGTTTATCTTTGTAATATAACAATTTATATTACAGCAAAAGCTGTAATATAAATTAATAATTTAATAATTTTAGAAGAGATTTAATAATTTTTCCATTTTCTTAGATCAGTAGAGCAATCGCTGATGTTATATCGAATATAAAAACAATATGTCGAATGAGGGGACTGGTCAGTGTAAGCTATGACGTTAAGCTCCTTATATTTTCCATTAGTCTTTTTGTCTGTTCCAAGACAACAGCAAGAGATCTATTTTACAAAAGCATATGTACAAAATATAATATTGATGCTTAATTCTAAAACTTTATTAAACTTAAAATAACGGTCTAAGTATATTAAATTTATTTTCAACCGGATTCATCTTTCAACACTCCTGGTTTCAGGAATAAAGTTTTAGCCGTAACAAGGTAACCAATTTCTGATTATTTTCATCATTAAATCATAAATGAGGACATATACAAATCACTTTGTTCTGAAAATTAAATTTCATAATTTTATTACTTTGTACAGCAATTACTTTTAAAATTATCAAAGGTTTTGACATTTTAAAACATAATATGATAATACTTTTCTCTTCTTCTAAGACTTCAAGACGAATAATTTTGGAAATTTAAATGTGTTGTCTTTACTACTTTCTGGAAAAAGCACATATATATATATACAGACGGGAATTTAAGCATTTGTGAACCATGTTTATACATGTTTGGCTTGACCTGAAGAACGTATCCTTAAAATATTTAACGAGACTTCGTAATTTATCTGTATAAATTTAACCGTATTGAGGAGTATCCAATGCCAAGAGATTGTTATAACATCCCTTTTCGTACGATTCATAAGTAATGAAACTGTTGAGCCTGAACATCCCTGAATTATACAAGGTCAGACATTTTAAGTTTACTGGAGTGATCATATCGGTGATCGCAATTTTTGATCGGTGATCAATTATTCAGTTCTAAATCACTCACACATATGTGCAAATATTTTTTGTGCAAAACCTATCACTCGAGGGGCAGAAATCTTTAATTTCATTTAGGTATCTAATTCTTTATGTGAAATAGACGAGAAAAAAGAAAATTTACAGCTTGAAAGCTAGAAATAAATATTACAAAATGAAATTAGAACATATTTTTGAAAAGCGTACAGTATAAGAAGACAAATGTAAAGTATTGAAAAAAGTGAGAAATATAAAATAGCTGTATATTAGTAAACAGAGGGAAGAGCATAATAATTAGTATAACCAAGATAGAATTCATCCAAGTAAACCAAATAAGATACTGGAAACTATTGAAATCATAATCATAGTAATGCGCCATTATCCAAGGACGAATTTTACCTTGACTATTGTGTGTGACCATTTATTTGACCATGTACTTTCGAGAAGCTTCATATCTATATAGGCAATATCAAATTCGATGATAGTGCATATCCCTCCATAGGATGCCCGCGTCAGATTGAGTGCCGGAGAACTTTTGTACATTAGTCTTATGGATAACCATGATAACAACGAGAAAATCTCGGGTTAAATAAATGTTTTAACAACTTAGTAGAATTATGTGCTATTATAAAACATACAGCCTAACTATTCACAAAATATCTTATTAAATATGTTATCTTTAGATTTTTTATTTTGCATGAAAGTGCATTTCTACGTAGAAAAGAATGACTTATATGACGATGCATATCCATCAACGGATTTTGGCTGAGCGTCATTGAATCCTATAACTCATTTTAAGCTGGCACGATTTCTCCTTTGGCTGCCTGGGGAATATAATATTTCTATTCTGTTTCATTGTCTACATGTATGTCTGTAGCAGATAATTTCAAGAATGCAATTAGTTATATACTGGTAATTTTGGGTACTACCTCAGCAAATCCTGTTAAGCAACTTGTGATACAGTGCACACCAACCTTGTATCATTATTATTATTATTATTCGAGAAAAACATTAATCAATCTTCTTAACAGAACAAATTACGTAAACAGCGTAAAAATCATACTACGAATATATTTAACAATCTTTTAGTTTTTTTTTTTTTTAATTGCTAATGATAAGTCTAAAATGCATTAAACTTATTTATATTTTAAATGACGTGCAAGATCAAAATTAAAAACTTTTTAAAGAATTTAATTATTTCTAAAAATGTTAACGTTTAATGAAGAGATGGATATGGATTTTGATATACCTAATGAGTCATTGAAAGCGAATGCAGGTTACATGCGTTTAGTGCAGTTTTGAAATATTACATTGCATAATAGTCAGTCACATTCCTTTAATATTTCATCTCTTCATATTTGCGCTCTAGATACTTAAGCAAGATTTACGCTTCAAAGAACTTCTTACTATTAATATTATCTTTAACTCGTTCTAGTAATCCTTCATGACATTTTACCTCTGTTATATTCTGTCCAATTGGAACTTTAAAGAATATTGCAATATTTAAATACAATCATTTTTTATGTATGATATAAACTAATTTTTATTTCAGTTTTTTAAACTTAAATTGTATCATATATTTTATCAATAAAAAAGAAGGAACTTAAAATATTATGCAAGATGTGAAGATACCGGATTTGAGATTGGTAGTAGGGTCCAATGTCTCATATGTAAGAGAAATGATTGCAATTTAATAGCCTTTTAAAATTAAATAGTATCAGACTCATAGCCAAAAGAAATTTCAACAAACAGGATTAAAATATACTTTCAAAGAAAAAAACTAAACATTGGATAGTAATTTAGTAATACTTTAATAGCGGTGTAATTAATAATGAAATTTTTAGTTAAGGAAGGTTTCTTCCTATTTTGATTCTTAACTTAATCGATTAACAATAAGTGAATGAAGGGATTTTAATTTTGAAACTTATTTCAGAAGTAAAATAGTTAAAACAAAAATAAAGCAAGGACAGTAAGTGACAAAGAAATTAGAAACTGTGACAGCGCTGAGCACACAACAGCAAATGCCTACTTGCTTTGTCTTCTCGGGATGACAGAGCCTGTGGTCTTTAAGTAGGAATATATGTACTGGAGATAATAAATCAACTTAGCAGCAAATTAGTTCTAACTGCCCTTCAGGCGCACGATATTTGTAATGACGTATGCATT
Organism: Homalodisca vitripennis; assembly: GCF_021130785.1. Taxonomy (NCBI): domain Eukaryota; kingdom Metazoa; phylum Arthropoda; class Insecta; order Hemiptera; family Cicadellidae; genus Homalodisca; species Homalodisca vitripennis. The sequence goes on from NW_025778058.1 coordinate 23,120, forward strand.
TTCATGTTTTATGCAAATTGTTAATGTTATTATGTTTATTTTATAATGTTAACGCATTAGTTTAAAAAACCGCGTGTCTCGAAAGAAGTTCTATCTAACCTTAACTTTTGAGTGATAAAGAATATTCAAATCTCTTTAGGGGATATATAATAAAGAAACCTGGGAAGATTTGTACACGATTTCAAATTTAAAATGCAACCCTATAACCAAATGCGGTTAAGAAACTCGATTAAATTAAAGGTTTTGAGTCAACAATGACAAAAAAAAATCAATTTACGTCATCTTATTTAATATTTTGTAGTACTATCCTCCCTCATCCAAATATATACAGCATGGGACGTCCTAAGATGATATAATTAGCTGTTACCAAAAAGGATGTGAATATTCTAAATCAACAGTTTAAAGATTATGCTATATACTGTGTAGGGGAAAGGGACTGATACTATTGGAACATCCAGTGTAGAATAATCAGTGTTCAACGGGAAGTATATAGCTTTTGATGGGTTGAAAATTTTCATTTATATAGATTTTTACTATATAAAATATGATAAAACATTTTGAATTATTTATAGGTATACTTAGTAGAGGATATTCCACATTTGAAGTATTACTGTTTGAATATAAATGTATTTTGTATTTGTTTAAACTTTTAATTTGATTGTGCTAAAATATATTTTATAATGGAAAATTTTGAAAAGTGTTCCTTGAGTATAAAATAAGTTCTCTCCCCTCCCACAAAGTTCCCTGAACACTGAAAGATTTACACACTTTGAATATTTTATGTCTTTGGAACAGAACAAAGAGCATGATTTCTTGTTTAGTTTTGCTTTGAAATAGAGAAATCACAACTTTTAACATTATCATTCAAAAGTAAAATATTAAATGTCTTAGTTCATTTAATTTATTGTTTTATAATCGGTGTCAGAAAAACACATGTTTATTGTAATTTTATACGAAATAAACTTTGATGATTTCTCAGATAGCCTCTCTTTCATAAGTTAAATCAAGTGAATCCACATCTGCCAATGTGCACGATACGAAGACCCTTTCACAGTAAAGTACCTCTCCTGATGGTCGTCAACTTGATTGGGACTTCTGAAAGGACTATACTTTCATCTGCCAGCTTTTGATCAGCAGTATTGCGAAGTGTGCCTTCAACCGTAATGTTCTGTGCTGACTGGCAGAATAGCCCGTGTTCGGCCTCTCACCCTGTACTTATCACTTTTGTGTTGTGTTTGGATCAAAGGAGCACTTTGAGTTCAGTCGAATCACTTGAATGGAGCACACAAAAAACAATTGAAAATGAATAATCTTTTCCAATTAGTAAAACAATTCTTTAAATGTTACAGTGAACTAAAATAATAAGAACCATCAGAAATTCAATAAAATTTTAAAAATACTTGTACGTATTCAAAATAATAACAGAGTAAACATGTTAAAACAATGTCTTTAAAAAAGTTATTCTGTTTTACAATTATTCAATAAATTTATTTTTAAATCTGTCTGGCCACTTTAAAAGAAATTATATGAAAATAGTAAACTAGAAATTTAGTTTTTTTATCAATTTCAAACTAAGGCAAATGAAAAAAATTTGTTGTAAATAGAAATTGTCCATTTGTGTGTAATGTGAATAAAAGCAAATCTATTTTGGCTTTGTTATTTATTACAAATCTTTTGTATTAACAAACACATGCATTTTTTTATAAATTTCTTGATATGGATTATATTTCAGACGGGTTCTGTATTTACAGTACAATAATAATACTTATAGCACAAGTCTTTTCACCATTTTACGCAATGTGGTCGATTTAGTGGGTTCTTAATAGTTTGGTTTTCTCGCCTTAATTGATTTCAGGAATCACTTCTAGGATTCTTCAGAGCGACTATATGAATTTGATCAAATTGAATAAGAAGAATAAGAATCTGACCAATCAGTAACCCTTTCTTTTATTTTCATTTCTAAAATAGTAATTTTTTTAAGAACTCGCGAGTACAGTACATATTCCTTATTATATTCTCTGTTCGTTTCAGTTTATTTTATTGACTTATGTATTTATTATTACAGGGTATCTCAAAGGTAAGTAAGGATCATCCCTTTAATTTTGTTTCGCTTCCTAAAGAAAAATTACTCAGACAGTTACTACAAACTAGGAAATATCCACAGCATCTTTGAGGTACGGTTTGGCCATTGGAAGATAACTACATATCGGGAATAATATTAGGTCCCGTTGCTTTATATACTGTTTCAAAGATCTCGTACCTTCAGATTTGTTTATGTACCAAATGTCGTCCGATTGAATTTTTAAAACAGTCTGTACTTTTGTCGAAGCAATCTAGTTATTTATTATCTCACATGTTTGATTAACAAAACACAAGTTTATTTTCTTTTTTTTTGTACTTTTTCTCACAAAATAATATATTGTCTTCAAAACTTGCGAATACTCAAGTGAACGTTCTTGAAAACCTTAATCCAAAGCTATTTAAAAACTTTATTTGTTCTCGTACAAGGTACTTCCCGCGTAACAGGCTTCTCAAAAGTGTAATAACAAATGTAACATATGTCATTTCATTAAGCTACATGTGTTATTATGCTTCAATACATTTTCCCCCCGACATTATCGTTATTAACATAAATCAGTAAACAAATGTAAAAAGTTTCATTAACGCTCATATAAATCCCCTAGAGTAACGTGCACCACTATCGAACTTTGTGTCCGATATAGAAATTAAGTTTCATAGAAAATTTCAAATAAAAGAAAGAGATATAGTATTAATTCGTAATTTATTTGTATTGACCTCTGTATTATTATAGTAATATAATAATGATCTCTGTAGGATATTATTAGATATTGATATCAGGTAGCTAATAATATGTAACACTTAATGAAGCGAGACAGATTTGTTAATTTTGACGCTGGTATTATTAGTAGGTCTTACACAGACACTAATTATTCTACACTATAATAATGAGGAAATAGTTTTTTATGTTGAAAGAAACAAAATACACGAAAAGTTAGAGAATGAAAAGATGCCACTGTTGTCAAAGACCGACAAACATCAGAGGATCCACATTACGAAACCATCCCCAGATATTATGCTGTGTTTGTGTTTGTATTGTATTTACCACGGGCCCATCACAGTACGTGTCAAAACTGTTTATCAACAATAATTTCTCAGTTTTATTATCAATTTCCGTAAATCTAAGAGGTAAAAAGTTATAAAGGTTAAAAATAAGATGACATATTTGTATAGTATACGTATACTGAATGTGCTTTTAAATAATAGATTGTAACAAAGAATTTTCATTTTATTAAACTTTATTTTGTGGAGAAATAAACATAAAATTATTAATTTGAAGATATTGTTGTTTATTTCAACTTATTTAACTACACATATCGCCGATTTACTATCAGTCTTTTTCTTCCGCACTTTCCAATACGTAACCGATCCGGTCTTACTAAGACAAAATCTTTGTTATTATTATTTATAAAAACTATTATTTAAAACACATTCAGTATACATAGACGATACAAATATGTCATCTTATTTTTAACCTTTATAACTTTTAACCTATTAGATTTACGCTAGGTACTCTATGGGAACTTGACAATACAACTGAGAGAGTATTGTTGATAAACAGTTTTGACACGTAGGTTTGTGACACGTACTGTGATGGGCCCGCGGTAAATACAATACAAAATACAAATAAAATACAATACACAAACAAAGCATAATATCTAGGGATGGTTTTGTGCTGCGGAGCCTTTGATGTTTGTCGGTCTTTGACAACAGTGACGACTTTTCATTCTCTAACTTGTCGTGTATTTTGTTTCTTTCAACGCAAAAAACTATTTCCTCATTATTATAGTGTAGAATAATTGGTATCATTGTATGTAAGACCTACCAGCGTAACAAAACAACAAATAACAAACCAACAAATCCAACAAAACAAATCTGTCTCGCTTCATGAAGTGTTACATATTATTAGCTACCTGATATCAATATCTAAACATATCCTATAGAAATCTTTATTACTATAATAATATAGAGGTCCAAAACAAATAATTACGAAATAATACTATATCACCTTCTTTGATTTGCAATGATTTATTTGTTGCAGGATTCCATTGGAATTGGCTATTGTAATCAACCTCGCGACAGGAGTTCCGTCAGAATATTGACAACAAATAAAACCTTTTAAAAACTTTTAAGTTAGCAGCCATTTTGCCAAATTGGTTTAAAGCTTTTAACTTCTGCATTTAAAAGATTAAAACAAAATATACTTTATCTGCGAAACATACATTACATCCACGTACGCTATTTTTAGAATCGGCTTTTTGTAATTGTCGACAATCGTAATATATAATAGTTGATTTGTAATATATGTGTCCATTCACTTAATCAGTAAGAACCACTTTGCATAATACCATAAATAACATAATGACTAATCAAAATTACTTAACACATATAATCTTACCATGTGCCTTTATTTTATGTCATACGCATGAACAAACATCATATTTGGGTTATATTATAAAAATAAAAGCTATTTTAAATATATTAGCTATTATGATATTATTACAATCCTAAGCCCAAATTTATATTTGTACTAAGCTTGCTCATTACATGGTTTTTGATTTTTTTTTGCTCTGGCTGCCTTTGTTGTTATCATTACCAAAATAGATTACCTTGTGAAAATTTAAACAATTAAGTCTTTCCATTTAACTTATTTATGCATACATACTTTTTAATTTATGATTTAAAATTATTATAATGTTTATCAAAATTGGGGACTACATGAATATGCCGGACGTGAGGCGCTCCCTACAGTTGATTACCCTCCAATCAGCCAACTTCTCCTTCCCCTTGTGTTCGACGAGTTGTCGTTTACTGTTCGGGTTCTGAATTTTCTAAGTTTTATAACCTTTTAACACTAAGCAATGATAGAGAGCATTATTTCATATTTAACTTTACTATGAAATAGGAAAGCACAATTTTAAACATTTCCATTCACGAGAAAATATGAAATGGTTAAGGTTATTTTAAACTTGAATTCCGTATTTTGCAGTAGTGGTTAAACTATTTAAATAAACCGCTTTCAATTAATTATTTATATTTAATATAACATTACCTTAATCTTAAGGTAAAAACCCCATACAAAACTTAATCTTTTATTGTTTTTTTTAATCTAGTTTATAGTATTGAAATGTTGGTGAGAAAAAATTGAGCATTTTCATACTATGGAAAACTGTTTAACTGATTTCTTCTTATTCTCCAATCCTTTTAGCATAGTTTACAAAGAATAAAAATATTTAATATTTTAACAACAACAAAAAACTAACATTGGTAGCTAACAATATAATAAATAGAACGCTTGTGAGGCAGTAAAACATAAGAGTTAAAGGTTGTTTACTGATAAGGTTGAAAGCCTTATAACGAAATAAAAATTATTTATACAAAAAGTAGTTATGTAAACTATTTATTTAGTTATGTAACAGTACACTTCGGTTGATAAATAGTAAACTATACATAGGCACTAATAAATATTGTTTAACTAAGATGTGCCACCGACAGATATCCTGATAAAGCGAGACATGACGTCATATAACAATGTATAGTCTAAAAACATCATGACTCTTAACCCCATACATAACTTAATCTATTTGTTTTTATTTTTTATTAGTTTTTTAAAGTAGATTGGGAAAATAATTGCGCTTCCGATAACCCACAACGCAGTAAGTACTGCCAAATCTTTAGTGAAGTGTTACATTACTTAGTAGAAGTAAATAGAAAATTGACGGGCTTTAACAAAAATTAAAAAATTAAACTATAGATAAATACAGTAGTGTGGAATAAATTACGTTAAAGGCCTGGGTAAATATTAATGGTTAGAAGTGTATAATAAGATCGTACAATATATTTTTATAATTTATTTCAATTTCCTTTCATGTCATATTTGGCAAAAAATGTATATTGACGTTTTTCACGTTGCGCGTAAACATATATCGTTGCCGCAGATCACTTCCTGTTCTGATACGTTAGATAACTTATAATATTGTTCATAGTGATAAATCAAGCTAAACAATAATACAAGATGCATTTAATTGTGGTTCACTTTCTACTTGTGTTTTAAGATTAATAAATTAATTATTTAAAATATATTTTTATAATTAAAAGTTGTTAATAAACTCGAAGTATCATTTAAATTGACCATCACTCCTCAATTGCCTAAAGGTAATTATAGGTTGATAACTTTACTGATACAAGAGCAGACAATGAGTGTATTGTCATTGTAAGGCATTGTTTCTAACACAATGAGGTTTGGGCCTCTAAGCAAACCTGGCATGTTACTGTCAAGAGGCCATAAAATTATTGATTCGTGTGTGTATATATATATATATATATATATATATATGTATATATAATATATATATATATATATATATATATATATAGTAAATATGCTTAAAAAACGATGCTGCTACCATGCAGTTTTCCTTGTTTTTAATAAATCGTGTGTGAATCAAAACTACACTATGACTCATATTTATAACCGTTTTATTGCACTTCTCTGACAGTTAGATAGTGATATACTATTCTTATGCTTATGAACATCTATTATAGATGTGGTGTTTATCTATGAATGGTTAGTTGTATGTTTGTGTGGGTGTTATAGAATGACACTTTGAATGAGAAAAGAGATTAGAGATATGAGTTAAGATATACACTTTAAATTTTATATATATAGCTTTATAATGGAAAATTTTAGCTGTCATGCTGCTTTATTACTTAGCCTACATTGACACGTTTGTTACATTGGCAATGAATTATTTATAAAAGCATGGAAAAACGATTAAGTATAAGTACGTATTCCTTGTAAATTAAGTGTTAGTTAACAATACTAATTTAAAACTATTCTTATAGGTGATTATTTATAAAATGTGATTTACAATAGTTTTGAAATTATAATTTTCCACAATCAAACAGCAATCAAAATCAAATCGGTAAGATTCAGTAAAAGAAAATGTAACGTTTTATCAAATATTCTGCCTCTTTCGCACTCGTTAAATCGCAAGTTAAATTCAAGCCAATCCATATCTGTCAATGTAAATGATACAAAGACTGGACCCCTCTCTATAACAGTACCTCTCCTGATGGTCGTCAACGTGATTGGGGCTTCTGAAAGGACTATACTTTCATCTGCCAGCTTTTGATCAGCAGTATTGCGAAGTGTGCCTTTAACCGTAATGTGCTGTGCTGACTGGCAGATAGCCTGTGTTCGGCTCTCACTCTGTACTTATCACTTGTGTTTTGTGTTTGGATCAAAGGAGCACTTTTGAGTTCTGTGGGACCACTTCGATGCAACACAAAATATAAATCATTAAAAACGGTCATTCATCTTCCAATTTGTTAAGCACTTCTTAAAATGTTACAGCCAATAAGATTAATAATCCTTAATTATAAAAAATACATTTAAGTTAAATAAATTTTACTGGTATTAAAAATACCACTAACAAAACTAAATATTAAACTACTACAATTCCTTAATTTAAAATCGGTTCTGTTTAAAAATTATTCTGTCGTCTATACTATAATTCCGTCTTATCGCTTAATTTAGTTCTTCTGAACCTTTTAACCTGGACATTTAGTGTTGTTTTAATTATGTCGAACTAATTCAATTGAATTAATGTATTGTGACCTAAAAAGATTTATTAGTATATATTTGTGAATAAAAACAAACGCGTAAAATCTATATAATGATATACATATGAATTTAATAAAACAAATTATACTCAGCTTAGTATTTGATAAGGTATCTGTGTTTACAGTACAATTATTTAAATATAGCATAGTCTTGTCGCCGTGCCACGTAATCTAAACGCTGCAGCGGGTTGTTAGTATGCAAAATTAAAAAAAAAAATATTTTAAAAAGCAAAATGTTAACGTTCAGGTAATTATCAATAAAACCACCAGGTTTAACAAAATGAGTGACGTTAACATATTTTTAAACAATGCAAAGGGACTAATAAATTGAATTCTTCCAAATTGAGTATTCATATAATTATTGGGTGTAAGCCGAAAGTTTGCAAAAGCGAATTTTAACTGTGAGTGGAGAGGTAAGTACTTTTGGTCAGATCGAGCCTATATGTTAGTGATCGATAGGAGAAAGTTTTGCTTCATAATAGTTTTTCTCCCTATTTTCTATTTTCCTGATCACACTGACTGGACAATTGAGGCTTGCATAGTGATATGTCAAGAGATTTATATTATTTAAGGGTGGTTTGATAAAAATTTCATGATTCTTAGTGAAAAAATCAAATTTATAATATTTAGTCTGAAAAATGTTTTAACTTTTAACATACCATTGAAATTTCATCATTTCAGATGTTTTCTTTTACGTTGTAATGATTGTAATTGTTTACAATTAGAACAAGTTAAGAGTATAAAATACTTGGGTTTGGTTATTGATAGCAGTTCAACCTGTAAGGAACATATAAAAAAATTGAAAAAAGAGTTGTATCTTAGTCTAAGGAGCATGTATTTACTTCAGCAGATGTGTAGGAGTGTTGAAGTGTTGGTTGGGGTTTACCATGCTCTCGTTGGCTCTAGGCTTTGTTATGGTATTACATGCTGGGGAGGGACCTACTGCTCAACTTTGTATCCCATTATAATTTTTAAAAAAAGGTTTATGAGACTAATCGTGCGTAGAGAAAAATTTGAACATACACGGCAAATTTTCTCAAACCTAAAGATTCTTCAACTGCGACATTTATACATTTTTAAAGTACTAAAAATCTTTTACATTAGAAGCACCTCATTTTCCGTGGCTCGCTAAACAACCTATAATTTAAGAAAATATCAAGTAGTGTTTGTGCCAAAGTCTCATTTAACAGTACATCAAAAGTTTTATACTAGTGTGGCATCGCGTTTGTTTAATTTAATAACTCCGAAAATAAACCAATTTACAAAACTAAATGAGTTTTTGAAAAATCTAAAAATTTGGTTGTTTGAGCAACAAAATATAGACAACTGGTTAAACGTCACAATTTAAATGGGTGTAGAATTTGTGTAGAATTCTAGTGTAGATTTGCTGTGTAGATTTTATTATTATTATCTTGTTTTTATTATTACAGTTTACTTTTTTGAAGGGATAAATTTAGTTGTTTAATTTAAAGCACAGAGTTATTAAACAGAGATTAATTTTTGAGTAAAATTAATTTTTTTCCTAATACGAGTTGCGTGTCGCTGCTAGCCGAGTTTTTTGTTTCAGTTAAGTGATGGAGATCCCAATACTGGTTTTACCTATGGGGTTCCTATTTGTCTTGTCTTAAATACAGTTTTTTTTAAGTTATATTATCTTTTTATTGAGACTGTTTTTGCATCTTAAAATGAACATATTGTAGTTACTTAATGTAAGAACATTTATTTTGATTTATACTATGTAAATGTATGTATGTATTTTATTATGCATGAAGATGTATATGCAAAATGTATATTCTGTGTTTTTTGACAAAATAAAGAATTATTATTATTACAATTATACCACATTTGTACACATAACAATTCATTTAGAGCATCAAAAGAACCGTAATAGATGGTATCTAGTTACACTTACTCTGACAACTCGAAATCACTGCTCTGCTAACGGGAACTATTTCGGCCTGAGAACCTCATGTTTCGGAAATTGCTCCGCCAAAGGCGTGAGATATGGTTTCGGCTCTCCGGATATAACAACCAGATCTATCAGGTCTTTAAATTGCTTTCATGTTTGTCTTCCTAAAAGTGTATTAGTCTCAGGATAAAGTAACAAGTTATCAGTGACATTGCTACATTTAATAATACGTAATACCATGTATTTGATGTTAATAATTATTTCAACTTTGTTCAATTATAATCTATGATAACTGAACACATTCTGTCAGTCGGAACAATACGTATATATAACAAAATAACAACGGAAGGCAGCTTCATTTAGCAAAATAGAAATTAACATCTATATTAAGTGTTTCACAAACATGACAAAGCTAACAAGCCTACGAACAAAGGGCTAACCAGCTGTTGTTAATTAAGTTGGATTCGTCACAACAGCTGATAGTGTTTGTACATTATTATCACGGTTGGTATATCACTAGTGAACAAACAAATGATTTCACTGATCTGGTAACATATCAGTAGTGTAGTCGCTCTAATGAACGGCAAAACACATTAGGAAACATCATTTACTAGACAGTATCAGTTGCTAAATAAATAATTTACTATACCCCCTCATTATAGCCTACCTCAATACATATTCGTCTTTGATGGAAGTTACTGGGAAAAATTGTCTAAAAACCAAATAATGCTTATTTTACATCATGTTAGAGAACGTACCCTTTAAAATGATGTATGGAAATCTTAAAAGATGAAATACTTTTGTATTTAGGCATTTTTGTCACTTTTGTAGTAGAATAGATAGAGTAGCAACAATTTCTTATTTTACGTTTTTCTGTTATCCGAAGGTTAATGTTAACAGCAACAGTTCATAAAACAGAAAAACTATAAATAATCCTCACTATGGTAGTAGAAACTATGAATAAAATTCGATATTGAAGTATTAACAGTGGCCAAATAAATTAATACAGAAAAAATAAGAAAACTCTAAATTATCTTATAAAAGCAATTGATAGATCTAATGTACCAGCTCAAATTCTTGCGTGAATGTCGATAACCCTGTTATCCCCTCCCCCTATACCCACCCCTCTTTGTATCATGTTATTCACGCCAACCCAAAAACACAGATTCTTAAAGGTCTCCTTGATTTATAGACCTAATTGAGGAATGAGGTAAAATAAGAACATATTTATTCATTTGTAAGCAATACATGGTTTAAGATTGCCTAACACTAACCTACCTATTTTAATTCTGGAAGTTAAAATATACTTTTTGAAAAATTTGTTAAAAGTAGTTCCTTTTAGGAAACTTGGCGAAAGTAAACATTATCCTAATATTTATGTTAAGTTATGCTTGATAACCTAAACCATGCTGATAATAATCTTTAAGAAATATTTTCTTTGACAAAGCTCCCTTTCATTTATGAAGGTACAGTAAAAAAAAGATATGGGGGACTGAAAAAAAAAGTAAAGAATGTCTTATTTTACCAGGCGAAGTTAGGGCTAAGAAGCCCTCTCTAACACTTAACCTGGGGACCAACGGCTTAAAGGTGACTTCCGAACCACCACCAATGGCCGGGCAGGCGGGCCGCTTGCAAGGACAGGATCGCTCAGCGGTCACCTGTCCAAGCAGCAGCCACGCTCGGCGTTGCTTGGTCTGGTTATCTTGCGATAACCGCAAAAAACCAGCTCTCATGACGAAAGCTCTCATTAGTAAAATAAGCACAACAATAATAGTAAGAAAGTTAATTTTTTGTTTTTTTTTTTTAAAAAAAAAGATTAATTTCAAGAAAACACAATCAATAGAAACGTTTAAATTTATGTGTTGGACAATTTTGCTCTTACCTAATTAGAAGATTTGCAGCTACCTCCCCCCGTAAAAACATTTAGCAATGAAGGAGACAACCCAAACCCTTTTTTTTGTTTTTTTTGAGGTTTTGTCAAGCTGAACACCAAAAGAGAACTGAGAGAAACAATCAGGGGAACGTGTGCTGAAATCGATGATAAAACGCTTTGTGTTTGGATCGAGTTGAAATGTAAATTTATTATTTTTGAGTTACAAAGTGAAGCACGTCAAAAATTAGGTCGTGCTTAATCCTTGTCACAAAACTTGAGAAAGGTGCATATATTTTGTCATAATTTTATTACTTTAAGTGGAAAATTAAGGTTTTATTTTTGTTTGAAATGATAAAGTAATTTTAACATCCTGTACTTCCGGGCCATATTTATTTTTGTATAAATTTTAAATTATTTGTTATAAACACTTTCTAATTAAAAATGGTGGAACTAAGAAAATACAGAAGACGCGAACTTAGCAGAGTATTACTGCAAGTCGATGTCGAGAGAGTTGGTTTATGTCACTTTCAAAACATTTAAATGAACTTTCTTTCATTCATTGTTCTCTCAGTCAGATAATGATATTTTTTTATCTTTTCATTAACTTTAAGTAGCATTATTTCAACGTTATAACTTTTATTATTTCGCCTGGCGTTTCTTTGATTTTCTTTTATAAATTGACATCCATTGAAGGTAAACTTGACATTATTATTTTTAATTTTGTTGATAAACGGGAATAATTTTAGTAATCCAGGAACAAAATATTTAATGTCAGAAGTAAAAATATAAAAAATGTGCTTATCTCTAGATATATGCAATGATCCTTTCCTAAATTTTTAAAATATAATTTCAATTTCTTGAACGAATGAAAACGAAGTGGTTCATCTATACTATTACAGTAATCGCAGTGATAATTCTCCAAATTATGATTAACTTTTTATTTAGAAGTAAACTATAAAATTTAATTTGCCAAAAATCTATAAATGTAACAAATTGGAACAATCCTTGGGTATCTGTGGTTAGGAATATTATAAATTACTTTTATATAAACTTCTCAACGATATCTGTGACTAAAACATCAATGCTGTCTATTAACTGTAACAAATGTTTCATTGTAAATTTAAAACATAAAATAACATTGTTCCACTATACTTAGGGTTATTTAAATTTTGTTATAATCTCTGGTAATATTAGAATGTTTGGAACTTTAACTTTATTACAGGTAACATTTATTTTCACTCTTTCGTAACTACTGATTAAATATCCTTCTTTTTTAGACTCTTAAGCAGATAAGAATCACTAACTGAAAAGGTAGTTTTATAAACGCGTTTTGCAATCTGAAGTATAGTTTTGGAATTCATCTTATGTAGACGCTGGTCTGGTATCTTTCTTCATTGTGAAAAGTATAAATATAGAATTTTATCATAGAAACAATAGATAAACAAGTCTGCTAGAAAACCTGTGGACGCACAGTCTAAGCGATAGGAGTTTAGATAGATCTAGATTATAGATAGTGATAATGCAAGTTAAACCAGAATTACTGCTCACTTTGTGCTGAAGCTATTTTCCCGATTACATTCTTTGATCAGGTCTTTGCATACGCATTTGACCAATGTAAAGCATTATAGTAAGGCAATGACGTTTTTACAATAAGATTTTATATATTGCTAAAATCTCCTATGATAATATCTACTGCAATATATTATCTGTGCACCAAATAAAACCACAATAATAAAAATTGTATGTATTTAATTATGAAAAAAAATATATTTTCTAGTAACTAAGTTATTAAATAAAACTTGTAGGAGCCCACTTATTGAAACATAAAAAACATCCTTTCACTCCTATTTCTCTGTTTGACAAATAAATGTATTCTTGTTATGCCATTGTGTAAGTTATGAAGTTGTTATTGTTGTGCGTTGTGTGAAGTTCTGTAATATGTGAGTTTCCGATATTTATTTTCTGTTCATATCATATTATTTAGTTAATAACAAATTATTGAATAGCTATATTTTTATGAACTTCATAGCGCGTTTTGTAAGTAGTACACATAACATACTACAGTAAAAAATAATATAAAATATATAATATTAAACATTATTTATACAGGGTGTTAAAAATGAGCGGAAAAATTGTTATAAATGTTTATTCATTAACAAAATCGTACCTATAACACTATTGCGTATTTCCCTTCTTTTAGCGTTTACCAGAGTATATTAACAAAATCATAACTCGGAAATTATTTATATTAATTTTGTATGTTTATATGTATTATTAGGATGTTACTTTTTGCATTAATAAAAACCTATAATATAACAAAATACATAAAGGCCTTTTAAACAATTAAAGAAATCTTTTATGACATCGAAAAAAGGAGAAAACATATTCAAGAACATAAATATAGATACAAAATGTTAATAACGTACTTGTTATAAATAACCCCAAGATATAAATGCTATACGTGCTCTAGTGTCGTGTAATCCAGTTAAAACAAAGCTAAACAAAGTGAAACAAGCCATAATGATATAAACATTTTTTATCAACATTTTTAAACATCCTAGTAATATATAGCATATACATAAATATTGAAGTAATAATTTTTGTGATTTAAAACGAAAACGAACTGTAGCTTTTTATAATTATTTTATACAAGGCGTTATAAAACAACATTTTAATTTAAGATGTAACTTTTACTTGGACATGAGACAAGTGGTAGAGAAAAAGATGCCGGAAGGAACAAATTGTATATGACAGGACCGGAGATGGGGTTTAAAGTAGCAACGTCTCTGGTCTCCCTTGGGACAGGGATCAATAACACAACGCTGCAACCGCTGCAATAGCTGTTCATGTATCGGTTTTATCTACTCTTATTAATGTAATCTCAAGTTGAGTTGAGAAAAATATTATTCAATGATGATCATATCTAGGTGATAATTCATGAATACGAATATCTTACACTTGTAAGTAGTAATAGTAAACTCAGAAGGAAGACATTTGCACCGATGCTAGTATCTATAAAATACTAATGTTTAGTATTAAAAACGTTTTCTTGTAAAAATAGTCAAAATTCAGTAACTGTATGAGCCACCATTAGTAATTTAATAAGTGATGGCTTTAACGAACTCACCAATCGAGGACTCGAACCTCGGATGTGTAACTTGTCGGATGATTATGCTAAGGTATTAACTCACAGAACCTTTTTTACTGTCAAATTAATATTTTGTATAAAACATCTTTTCTCCTTTATAGATAAACTTTAGGTTTAAATAAACTGTTAGTTGTAAAGTGAAATTACAAATAATTACAATTTGTAAGGTAAGGTGTATTAAGATGAATTTTTATTTATATACGGATCAATAAACATATGTACTTGTATAATATACGCTGACAAATTCATATAAAGCAGGAATTGTGGTGTACCCTCATTGAATATACATTTGTTATTGATTACACCGTAGTGATTTAATGTTGATTAGACGCGTGCTCTCCAATTACGGCATCATCTAGACCACTTGTCTGACATCTAAGGTATGGTAATGTGTCCTCTAGGGACACAAGTAGTCATTAAAGAAATCCAAATAGTCTATAGTGATAGGCTCGCTATAACCATGTTTTTTTACACTAAGGATGGGCATACTGATAGAAGCCATCATGAGAAATGGGTACAAATTGGTTCAAAGCCGGAAATAACCCATACTAACCTCCATACATACGAGAACGCTAATGACCATTGATAAATGTTTGCACTATGTATATGTTTACAGAACAGGAAGTCTGCTTTCTTTACTCAAGATCTAAAACTATCTGTATCAAAGCGTACAACACAACGATGCATATCTTAATGATACAAAGAATTACCGACAAGAAGTTTTATAGTTTTAGTTTTGATGGTTTTAATTATTAAGAAGAAAGAGTTAACGAAACGTATAACATCTAGCCAATGTAAAATACTTCAAAAAACGCTTCTGAAAGAACAGTTTGGTTGCTTTTTCTCTGTTATGTTTTATGTTTTTTTTCCATAGTCTTTTCTAACACGCATACGACGCTATTCGCTTGTTTGAAAAAAAACGAGTGTACCATGATGAAGAATTTAATTACTGACTAGCTCAAAAAAGTAAATAAACGATTCCGTAGTTATGAATACATCGTTTTAATTCCAAACAAAAATTAAGATAGTTTGAATGAGATGCAATTGTATAGCCATGCACAAGAATTGAGTACCAGTTTCTTTTCATTTTTTAAATCCTACAAATTGGTTAGGATTAAACTAAATTAAATAATATTAATTATTGCTAATTTAATACTTAAGACATCACATTTGAACATAACCCTCTATTTTTGCAAGGTTTAGCTGCTATTTGAACATTTATAGAAGGAATAAGTGTTCTTTTCAGATCTCTACAAGATGGGCAGGACCAGCACTAACTACACAATACCCCACGTATGCATGTCGGGTGAATTTTATGCATTATGCATCAGTATTTCATAAAACCTTTTTTAATTTTTTTAAAGTTTTTTTAGGATGTCCCTTTAATATTTTCCTCTGTGTGATTTCTTTTGTTATCCTTAATATTTATAATGTACTACGTCATAGGAATAATCAAAAGCATCTAATGTTAAAAACTTGTTTTAAACATTTCATCAGATATTGTATTTTAGAAAATGGTCTTAAATACATTACAAGTGATTTAGGTATGCGAGTACCAATATTTCTATATTGAGTGTTATAATATCTAAGCAAGGCGTGAAAGTTATTTAAGTAAATGTACTCAACAATTATAAGGTAGAGTGGGAACAAAATATGTTTAAAAGAGGAAAATTATATAAACGGTTTCTCACTGTGAATTACACGCAATGAAGTGAATTACAAACTTTTACAGGCCTACTTTAAGTAATTTAAAATTTTTTTCGTAAATATTGAGTTCTTTGTTGTTGGTTTGATTTTATTTTCTGGCACAAAGGACTAAGTGACATTTATTAAAAGAGAATCGTTGTTGCTCAGTGGTTTGGAAGATACGACGAAAATAAAGACGGAAATTCTAATTTAGTTATCTCGGTGGGTAGAACGATTTAATTATCTTTTGATGTATTACAATAAGATAATTTACAATAACTTTTACTACGAAATACATTTAAAAAAGAATGTAATAGTGACCGTCCACATCTACGTTCGTATTTATTGTAATCGTAATATTATTGAGTGAATTATTGTCAGAAATGTTACTATTAATTTATATGACGGATAATTATACTCATCCATAATAATATTGCAAATCTTTCTCCATCCTAATTCATTCCAAGAGGATGTGTTACAGCAGCATACAGATTCTTTTGAAGACTTGAATGCACGACCCGTCTTAAGTAACCCGTATACTCGTTTTAACATTAGTTTAGTAACAAAGCGAATACGTAGAGGAAATAACAAAATCAAAGCCGCCAAGTAGAACAATTAGGTTGGATAACGACAATTCGATATGAAGAAGCAAAGTCATGCTAATGCTGTTTCAATTCCAAACTGCAGAAGAATTAAGCCTAATGCATTAGACAAATTGGGATCTTTTCCTTACCAAAATTGACATTTTGAATTACATGTCTAAACGAATTTTAACATTCAAATAGTATTTACTAACAAACAATTCTGGACTACATTTTATTTATTAAAAAATCGAGTAGTACCAGGCTGTAACATAACTGATCATAGCCTTGTGTATTTACGAGGGATTTAGGAATAGTCATTTAGCAAAGTAGATAAGTAAATTAAGTGAAAGATCAATTTCAACTTATTCCAGGAGGTCTTCAAACGATTTTCCTGAATGTTTCCATTTAAAATACTGTGCCTCGTAGTCATTTCATATAAATAGATTGTTTTGATAATACCAGTTTACTACTACGCGCTATCATATTTTAGTACAGTAAACAAATTCATTTTCGTCAATATATGGATTTACTAATATCGGAAAAATATCTTCATTTAATAAAAATTAATTCAAATTAGTTTTGAAACATATTATATAGTATCTAGGGAACGAGGAGGAAAATATATAATAAAAATATTATTTTTTTGCCCATAGTTGGCTAAATTATTAACACTACAATACATTTAAATATAAATAGTTATTATATTAAATGAATTAGATTCAATTAATATAATTTTCATAATTAGCGTGTTCTCTAAAACTATGCATTCCGTAGCCAGTTAACAACTCCCTGGCTGATTTAGTTGCTGGATGTATAATATATTAACAAATCTTCATTTTTGATCAAACATTATATATATATATATATATATATATATATATGTGTGTGTGTGTCAATAAGAGCATTACTGAAACAAGTAACTAACACGATTATAACGTTAGCTTTAAATACTATATCATGTTGTGGAATAAAAAGAGGGACCTATACTGTGCTTCTACAAATATTACAGAATAGTCGATTTGAGTTACGTTGTTAACAAACGGATGCAAACTTACGCAGAACTTGAGAATTGTAATCCAGAGTACTGTTTATACGGAAGGGTTAACTTCTCCCGTCTTCGGGAATACAAACAGGATGTGTTAGATGACGTGCATTGTAAGATTATTTGATTGAATTCGAAATATAGGCTGAGATAAACATACTACGCACTCCTTAATATTCTTTGTTTCTTATCGATCAAGTGAATGGACAAAATAACAAATCGACAATTGTACAGAATTCTTTGTCGACAATTACGGATAAACCACTTCTTAAAATTTCTTACATAGCTGTAATGTATACAAATCAGCAGCGGGATATAAATAGTTGCAAACTGTCTAATAATTTTTGCAGGTTTTTTGGTGTGGGACGACATATTACTGTACGTGATATATAAGTGATTATTAAGCAGACAACGCTTCACCAAGCCAATATCTCCTTAGAAGATAGTTTATCAAATACGAATAGAGGTATTTCCTCTTTAATGTATTTTCTGCTGAAAGTAAATCTAACCCACCGTACGAAACATCGTCTCTGGAGAGTAAGGACAGTTTGCCATAAAACATGGAATAAGACGCGGAACGCTAGTCCTACTCAAAGCCGCCATACATTGTTGATGTCAGAGTCGGCGTGCGGTCTGTTCTTGCCACTTAATTGTTAATGTTACGTTTTTGGACTGCCGTTGTGAATAAATCATTTGACACTCCCCTACTTCACGTCAAAGTGATGTCCCCTGTCATTAGCAGCAAGAAATAGCGGCGCATTAAAAGTTGTCAAACAATAATTATAACTGTTAACGATGTTCCTGTTACAGCTGTTCGCGTTGTAAATTAAATTAAATGATATATTTTATACAATATTTATTGTTTGAGTTCTACTGTACACCTCAGCTGTAAGTTCTAATATTTCGTACAAAGGTTTAAGAAATCAGATATCAAAAGGTGTTTGTGATAACAAAACCACACTAAAATTACGGTCTCATGAATATTTAACTTAATTCTAAGGCAAACGTGAATATCGTAAAACGTTCAGTACCAAATCAATTCCGTAATAATCATTTTGGTTTAGTCTCTAAAAGCTATTTGAATTGTATCATTACTTACATCATCTGTTACGATATCAACCTACTATCAACGTTATATCAACAATATGCATACCTTTTTTTAGTTTGAATCAATCTTATATGTTTGTATTTCATTTGTATTTGTGAGACTTTGATATAGTACATCTTCCAAACAAATATATTACAGCTATGTAAGAAATTTTAAGAAATGGTTTATCCGTAATTGTCGACAAAGAATTCTCTACAATTGTCGATTTGGTATTTTGTCCATTTTGTCCCAAAGTTATAAAAGTGTTAAATATTGGTTTAATGTTTTAATGTAAGTAAGAAAATAAACTACCAACTCTAATGTGGCTCGTCAACGTACATGACCCTTTTTCTTGCGGTCCATAAACTGTACCCACTGATCATAAGGAAGGCTTTTGGAGTAAGTTCAAGGCAAATTAAGCAAAAGTCTTCATCCGAACTCTCTTTTGTTCTCCTAGTTTAAAATTAGTTTGTGTCTTCTTTTTAGTTACTGTAGTTACCACTTTTTCCATAATATTTTTTCTTCCTAAAGTATTTTTACTAATTTTAGCAGACTTTTCATCGAAAGAAATTATGTAAGTTTTTTTTTCAGTAACTCCAGTTAATATTACATCTGACTTTAAGCATTTCCAGTCCTATGAATCGAAATATCTTAACTGGTAATAACTTTATTCCCAGCCTTGTAACTGATAGGCCTCGCCCTGATTGTGCTTCGTCTCGGAATACGATGGAGTAGGTAAGTCCAGCAACCGTGATTTGGTCTTTCCGAACGGTGATCGTCCTACTGCACGCTGCAGTATCTTGGAAAACCACATTCCTGAGTCGCCAGAAGAAGTAAGACCTTCACCAAAACCATACTTTCTTAAAAACCATACGGTAGAACAAATTCCACAACTATGTTTTTAAGTGTTGGCTTGGTATAAATTAGTTTTTACATATTATCATTATGGGTATTTCAAAGTTGATTTAAACTTAAAAAGTTATTTCACGTAGAATCAGTGCAGAGAAACTTTATTAAAAATTTTTTTCGACTTGCGTAAAACACAAAAGATGCAATCACAACTGTCGGAAGTGGTGGAGGCAGAGCGGGCTGTTTGGCAGGCTTATACAGTTTGGCAGAGCCAGGACGTCTGTTTATTACAAACAATACATGACACTTGACCTTGACCTGGGCAACAGAACCTATCTCACTGATAATTTGGAAGTTTCAGTTATGTCTTGGACAATTAGGGTCAGAGCAGAGCATGTCGATTTAAATTACAAACCCTGGATAAGCGGCAAAAATTATTTATGCTCAATATGTAATAAAATCAAAAACGAAGACGTATTCCATTACGTGGCTTCTTGCCCTTTTGTTTTTCTTACTACTGAAAAAGATGGCACGGTAAAACCTCCCTAAATAGGAACGAATTCCAATCTTACCCCAATGAAAGGAATTGGCCCAATTTGGGTAATTATATGAAGGATACGTGAGCGTACCTTTGGGGTTTAATGTACGAATTTAACTTTTAATTTCTAAAATAAATAGTTAATAAACGGAAAAACAACGGTCATTGCAACCTTTTGCATTTTATTGCATATTTTATTATAGTATATAGATGTTTACGAGAAGCATAAGCAGGTGAATATTATGTGTTTGTGTAAAATTGTATATTGTATATGTTGCTTGAATGTATGTATTTTTGATTAATTTTCATAATTAGCTTTAAATAATAAGACGTAAAGTATACTTTTATTTGTTATTTTCATCACGGCACTAATTTATGTTATTTGCTTATTGTTGTATTATTGTTATTATTTATTTTATGTTTATTATTTTATATATATATACTATTTTATACATATAAATTTTGAATTTAAGTTGAATACTGTATATAATTCGTGTTATTGTTTCTTAAGCCAACCAGCCGACGGTCATTGAGTCCGGGAACAACACAGATAGACTTCTCACAGATTACATCTTGCAACCGCGCTACCCATTGTAGTTTAAACAGTTTTTAATTACGACTGTCTCAATTACACACAAACCCCAAGTAAAAAAATATAGTAATAAAAAAGTTGTTTAATTAGTTCAACTGGTTTGGCTTTTTGTAAGTTTTGATAATACCATGTGTATTTTGCTCCCTAACCCCACATACCTTTCACTGTCACCAGGTACAAAACTGTGATTACTGATGTTTAGGAAAATCCTTTGTGGGAATGTCCCATTGGAGGATGTCTTCGCAGAACTCAACAAGACTAGTCTACCCTGGAATAAGACTCTGAGTATGTTAAATCATACTCAGAGGTTTCAGTTGCTTCTAGATATAGAAAGAAGAAAGGCAGAGAAAAAGATGAGTTTAATGCTACAATCTCAACGCATTACAAAAGGGGAAAAGGAAAATGAACTCTTTAGATATCCTCCATGACAGGATTATGTCCCATGGCAGGATGTGATCTCAGAGCTGAACAAAACTAGTCTACCCTAGAATAAGACTCTGAGTATGTTAAACCATACTCAGAGGTTTCAGTTGCTTGTAGATATAGAGAGAAGAGAGGCAGAGAAAAAGATGAGATTCATGCTACAATCTCAACGCATTACAAAAGGCGAAAAGGAAAATGAACTCTTTACATATCCTCGTCATTACTTCCTATATGTACAACATTGCACTTGAAGTGTTTTATGAGAAATGATCGATGTAATTCCAGACGAATTTATACCTTGTAGAATAAGGTAAATAACTTGATATTTTTATTGGGTGTCACAGCTGATTGTGGTCTGCTTTCTGATTATTTTTCTAGTCGTCGTCGTTAGCTATTTTTACCCCAATAATGAAACGTTTATAAAGTATAAAACAAACCAAAGATATGCGGTAGAACAAATTCCACAACTATGTTTTTAAGTGTTGGCTTGGTATACATTTGTTTTACAAAGCATCATTATATGAGTATTTCAAAGTTGACTTAAACTTAATATGTTATTTCACGTAGAATCAGTGCAGAAAAACTTTATTAAAAGATTATTTCGACTTCCGAAAAACACACCAAACTATGTAATTTATCTTGAAACGGGAATTGAAAGGTTGCATATGTTTACTTATCTCTGAATATTAAGTATTTATTAAAAGTTTGGAGTCTGCCTGAGGAGCGGCTACCAAAAATTCTCGCTTGACTAATTGTAGAAAAAATATTTTTTTTGCGTAAATATTGCAAAATTTTAGCAAGGAATGTAGAAAAGTTTGACATTGATTGTGATTTGCAATCACAATTGTCGGAAGTGATGGAGGCAGAGCGGGCAGTTTGGCGGGCTTATACAGTCGTCAGAGCCAGGAAGTCTGTTTATCACAAACAATACTTGACACTTGACCTTGACCTGGGCAACAAAACCTATCTCACTGATAATTTGAAAGTTTCAGTTATGTCTTGGGCAAAAAAGGTCAGAGCAGAGCTTGTTGATTTAAATTACGAACCCTGGATAACCGGCAAAAATTATTTATGCTCAATATGTAATAAAAACGAAAACGAAGACGTATTCCATTACGTGGCTTCTTGCCTTATTTTTTTCTTACTACAGAAAAAGATGGCTCGGTAAACCCTCACTAAATAGGAACGAATTCCAATCTTACCCCAATGAAAGCAATTGGCTCAATTTAGGTAATTATATTAAGGATACGTGGGCGTACCTTTGGGGTTTAATGTACGAATTTAACTTTTAATTTCTAAAATAAATAGTTCATAAACGGAAAAAACAACGGTTCATTGCAACCTTTTGCATTTTTTTGCATAATTTATTATAGTATATAGATGTTTACGAGAAGCATAAGCAGGTGAATATTACGTGTTTGTGTAAAATTGTATATTTTATATGCTGCTTGAATGTATGTATCTCAGATTAATTTTCATAATTAGCTTTAAATAATAAGACGTAAAGTATACTTTTATTTCTTATTTTCAACACGGCACTAATTTATGTTATTTTCTTATTGTTGTGTTATTGTTATTATTTATTTTATGTTTATTATGTTATATATATTATTTTATACGTATAGATTTTTACTTAAGTTGAATTGGCATCAAAGTTTTATAGTGACTTGAAAAGCACCTCGGCAACATTTGGTGTAGACTCGATTGAAAGGCTTATTCCTCATTTGTCTCTTCTCTTCTCAAAACTGAATAACAGTTGCAAGGTGAATAAAGAACTCAATCAGGACTTGAGTGTTCTTCGGGAGCAGCTCGAAAACATTGAAAACAAATTTTCAGGATTAAACAACAGTTTCAAAGAAAAGGCTGAGGAGTACAACGAGCTAGAAGACGAAGCCAGTGAGAAGATATCTCGCCTTACTCAACAGCTGAATGAGATCAGGGAAGAAAATAGGCAAATGAAAGCATCTCACAGGGAAACTGAAAAGATGGATATCGAGCGGCTGAAGCTGGAGCATGAAGAGAAGGTGACTGTTTTGCATGCTGAGCGCAGATGTCTTCTGACGACCATCGAGGTGCTGGAGTCTGATCTGAAGACCCTGCGGCTGGAAGTCGGGAGCATGTTGGCGCGAGAGAAGCAGAGCCAGGCAGCGGCTGACATCTACACAGAGCTGTCCCTGGCATCCCTGAATAGCGACGAGCCGCGCACTGTAGCCGCCACTGCCGTGGCATCTCCCACCTTGCTGCCGGCGTCTGCCCCCGCCCCTGCCACTCCTCAAGACTCAGCCGGGGGGTAACTTTGGTAGGGATCTGAAAAAGGTCCTGCTCATTGGTGACTCTCACCTGTGCTGTGCCAGCAGGTCATGTGTTGAAAGAGGTGCGATCGTGGATTGTTGCCCAGGTGCAAGAACTGAAAATGTCAAAAGTAGATTTGAGTGTAGTGTATATCCATGTAGGTTGTAATAATCTTAGGAGAGGGTACAGTGGGGGTCCAGGCTACAATGGAGGGCACGGAAAGAGAGAGGCTCTTCATAGTATGGCGGATCTGCTGTACACTGCCAGAACAACTTTTCAAAATTCAAAAATTGTGTTGAACAGCATCCTAATTCGGAGAGATATTGGCAATAGAGCACTCCGCGACTTCAACTCCCAGTTGGATCTGATGTGCAACAACTTCGGGGTTGAATTCGTGGAGGTTAACAATTGTGTTGGTAGGAGAGACCTTGCCCGAGACGGTACCCATCTGAACCGTGGAGGTGCCTCACGGCTTGGATCACTGATGTTAGACGTGGTTTCGCAGTACCTGGCTCAATTAGCGCCGACCTCTCCCCCTCAGAAAGCCACATCTGTCGCTCCGACCCCTGAAACTGGCGAGAGTTCTGGGACCGGGGCTGTCGGCGGCTGCCCGGATGACCTCGGTCGTCCTGGTGTCGTGGACACGTCGCGGCTCTCGGGAAACTTGCACGTGAGGGGGGAAGCAGCGAACTCAGAGTCACGCACCTAAACATGAGATCGCTGAATACGGGGTTTTCGGAGATGGGCTCGGTTGTGTGCGATTTTGATTTTGATGTTTTTGGAGAGACAGAAACATGGCTGCAACCAGCAACTCCATCTGTTAACTATTCACTGCCTGGTTATCAGATGTTGCGCTGTGACCGAAACTCCAATGCAAATGATGCCGATGGGGAGGAAGGAGGCGGTGGTGTAGCTATCTACATAAAAGATGGCATTCAATTTGAACAGCACTCCTTTGTGAATCAGCTTGACCCCGGCATAGAAGCGATTTGTGTCGTTTTGAAATTGAGGGGAGAGAGGCTCGGGCTGTGTGTGGCTTATAGGCCGCCCATTGTTAGGCATACCTGTCTCGCTTCTTTGTTTCACTCTCTGTTCGTGGATCTTGCGATCGAAGTGAGGGGTGTGATATGTTTAGGAGATATGAATGTTGATCTCATGTCAAAAACAACGTAACGTATCTCGATATTACTGCCGACTCTTGAAAGAATCCAATACGTCACAGATTGTCAATGAGCCCACCAGAGTGACAACAACCTCAGCCACATTGTTAGACCACATCATTGTGGACAGGTCGGTTGAGGTCAAGAGGAACGGCGTCGTGGATGTCTCGATTATTAAGGATCATAGGGGCGTAAGCATTACAGATCACAAGTTAACCTATTGCATTGTTGGGGTTACAAAGAACAAAATAGAACACAAATTTATTAAATATAGAGATTTTAGCAGCTGTGACCCAGAAAAAGTTGTAAGCGAGATAGCGGCTTGTGACTGGGATGGTATATTGAACGAACAAGACGTTGATATTGTGGAGGCATGGATAAGAAATAATATCAGGAAAGTATATGACAAAAATGCCCCTGTAGTATGTAAGAAAGTGTCCAAGAAAAAAGCCCCATGGCGAAACGATGACATCCGAAAGATGAAGAAGGTTAAAAATAAGTTGCGAAATAGATATTGAAAGTACAGGCATATAGATGATTGGGAGAGGTACGAATTGCAAAAAAGAGATTTTTTTCTGAAAAGCTATCCTCTTCAAAAAATCCAAAGGAGTTCTGGACATGCCTTAAGAAAAATGATATTGTACAAACAAGGGATTGCTCGAACATTCCACCAGAACTTAAAGCGCATGAGATCAATGAATACTTTATAAACATGGGAGCTGGCCCGAAGATTGATAAAAGCGTATGGGAATTTTTTGCAACCAATGGCCGAGAAGAAATTAGAGATAAATTTAAGTTTTACGCTGTCAGTAAAAGAGATGTTATTTCGGCAATGAATGAAATAAAATCTAAAGCTGTGGGCAGCGATGAAATTTCGATTGACATGATCAAGTCAGTGAGCCCCTACGCAGTCAAAGCCATTACACACCTGGTAAACGTTTCCCTGGTTGGCAGCGTGTTTCCAAAGTCATGGAAAACAAGTATTGTTCGGCCAATACCGAAAGGGCAAGCTGCCAATCAGGTAGACCAGCTTAGGCCAATTTCAATACTCCCAGCCATGTCTAAGATACTGGAAAAGATTGCCATTAGACAAATAGACAGTTTTATGAAAACATCGGATATTTTACCGAAGCTGCAATCGGGCTTCAGGCGCAATCATAGTACATGTACAGCCCTGACAAATCTTTTCAGTGATATAATTGACGCCAAAGACAGGGGTAAATATAACTCCATTGTTATGTTGGATTATTCTAAGGCCTTTGATTTAATGGACCATGAGATGCTTTTAGCGAAGATGAGCTATTATGGCTTTGACTTGAGCGTAGTCAATTGGATAAGGTCATACTTAGACTCCAGGCTTTAGGTGACGCGTTTAGGGAGTGAAACATCAACCCCGCTTGTGAAGTATCGAGGCATTCCTCAAGGTAGTTGCCTAGGGCCTATTCTGTTCAATATGTACACAGCCGATATGCCAAGCTATGTGCAAAATTGCACAGTTCATTTGTATGCTGACGACTCGCAGCTGCACTTGTCTTATGAGCCATCGCAGATGGTGTCAGCCATTGATATGATCAATGTCGACCTTGAAAAAATATTGGGGTGGTCAATGGCGAATGGGCTGAAACTAAACATAGGCAAGTGCACTGTGTTGCATACGGCGCCACACAACATTGCGCAGGCCCTCAGTGAAAGAGGAGTGATGGTGAGGCTCGATGGCCAGAGTTTGGCTGTATTTGATAGGGCGAGAACTCTTGGCGTTGTGCTAGACAGTGGCCTCACGTTCTCTGACCATGTCACGCATGCCTGTCAACGAGCACTCGGTAGACTGAGGGGACTCTACAGATTTAGAGATATTTTACCTGAGTCTGCGAAGCTACGTATCATGCAGTCTCTAGTCCTGTCCGTTTTCGCCTACTGTTTTCCCAGCCTACGGGAATAGCATTTCTGGAGAAGACATGCATCGCATTCAAAAGTTGCAAAATTCTGCTATCCGTTTCATTTTTAATTTGAAACGATTTAAGCATGTCTCTCCTTACAGAGATGCCGCTGGGATGATGTCAGTAGAGACCGTCTGCAGGGTCATGACGTGTTGCATGGTCCACAAGGCTCTTGTTAATCAGGAGCCTCAGTACCTTAGTGAGAAGCTCTCATTTCGGGATGAGGTCTCTCAGCGCAGAACCCGCCATGGGAATCTTCTTCACTTTCCCAAAGTTAGGCTGGAGTTGGGAAGGAGGAGCTTCTCTTATTTCGGCCCGAAATTGTACAACGACCTCCCACCAAACGTGAAACAATGTTCAATAGCTACATTTAAGAATAAGATGAGAATAAGAAGAATTTTTTCATTTGCCTTAGTTTGAAATTGATAAAAAAACTAAATTTCTAGTTTACTATTTTCATATAATTTCTTTTAAAGTGGTCAGACAGATTTAAAAATAAATTTATTGAATAATTGTAAAACAGAATAAACTTTTTAAAGACATTGTTTTAACATGTTTACTCTGTTATTATTTTGAATACGTACAAGTCTTTTTAAATTTTATTGAATTTCTGATGGTTCTTATTATTTTAGTTCACTGTAACATTTAAAGAATTGTTTTACTAATTGGAAAAGAATATTCATTTTCAATTGTTTTTTGTGTGCTCCATTCAAGTGATTCGACTGAACTCAAAGTGCTCCTTTGATCCAAACACAACACAAAAGTGATAAGTACAGGGTGAGAGGCCGAACACGGGCTATCTGCCAGTCAGCACGGAACATTACGGTTGAAGGCACACTTCGCAATACTGCTGATCAAAAGCTGGCAGATGAAAGTATAGACCTTTCAGAAGTCCCAATCAAGTTGACGACCATCAGGAGAGGTACTTTACTGTGAAAGGGTCTTTGTATCGTACACGTTGGTAGATATGGATTCACTTGATTTAACTTATTACCGAGTGTGAAAGAGAGGCTATCTGAGAAATCATCAAAGTTTATTTCGTATAAAATTACAATAACATGTGTTTTTCTGACACCGATTATAAAACAATAAATTAAATGAACTAAGACATTTAATATTTTACTTTTTAATGACAATGTTAAAAGTTGTGATTTCTTTATTTCAAAGCAAAACTAAACAAGAAATCATGCTCTTTGTTCTGTTCCAAAAACATAAAATATTCAACGTGTGCAAATCTTTCAGTGTTCAGGGAACTTTGCGGGAGGGGAGAGAACTTATTTTATACACGAAAAACACTTTTCATAATTTTCCATTATAAAATATATTTTAGCACAATCAAATTAAAAGTAAAAAAAAATACAAAATACATTTATATTCAAACAGTAATACTTCAAATGTGGAATATCCTCTACTAAGTATACGTTTAAATAATTAAAAATGTTTATAATATTTTATATAGTAAAAATCTATATAAATGAAAATTTTCAACCCATCAAAAGCTATATACTTCCCGTTGAGCACTGATTATTCTACACTGGATGTTCCAAAAGTATCAGTCCCTTTCCCCTACACAGTATATAGCATAATCTTTAAACTGTTGATTTAGAATATTCACATCCTTTTTGTAACAGCTAATTATATCATCTTAGGACGTCCCATGCTGTATATATTTGGATGAGGGAGGATAGTACTACAAAATATTAAATAAGATGACGTAAATTGATTTTTTTTTGTCATTGTTGACTCAAAACCTTTAATTTAATCGAGTTTCTTAACCGCATTTAGTTATAGGGTTGCATTTTAAATTTGAAATCGTGTACAAATCTTCCCAGGTTTCTTTATTATATATCCCCTAAAGAGATTTGAATATTCTTTATCACTCAAAAATTAAGGTTAGATAAAACTTCTTTTGAGACACGCGGTTTTTTAAACTAATACGTTAACATTATATAATAAACATAATAAAATTAACAATTTGCATGAAACATGAAAATGCATACGTCATTACAAATATGGTGCGCCTGAAGAGCAGTTAGAACTAATTTGCTGCTAAGTTGATTTTTTATCTCCCGTACATGTATTCCTACTCACAGACCACAGGCTTCTTCATCCCGAGAAGACAAAGCAAGTAGGCATTTGCTGTTGTGTGCTCAGCGCTGTCACAGTTTCTAATTTCTTTGTCACTTACTGTCCTTGCTTTATTTTTGTTTAAACTATTTTACTTCTGAAATAAGTTTCAAAATTAAAATCCCTTCATTCACTTATTTAAGAAAATTGTTAATCGATTAAGTTAAGAATCAAAATAGGAAGAAACTTCCTTAACTAAAAATTTCATTATTAATTACACCGCTATTAAAGTATTACTAAATTACTATCCAATGTTTAGTTTTTTCTTTGAAAGTATATTTTAATCCTGTTTGTTGGAAATTTCTTTTGGCTATGAGTCTGATACTATTTAATTTTAAAAGGCTATTAAATTGCAATCATTCCTCTTACAAATGGGACATTGGACCCTACTACCAATCTCAAATCCGGTATTTTCACATCTTGCATAATATTTTAACTTCCTTCTTTTTTATTGATAAAATATATGATACAATTTAAGTTTAAAAAACTGAAATAAAAATTAGTTTATATCATACATAAAAAATGATTGTATTTAAATATTGCAATATTTTTTAAAGTTCCAATTGGACAGAATATAACAGAGGTAAAATGTCATGAAGGATTACTAGAACGAGTTAAAGATAATATTAATAGTAAGAAGTTCTTTGAAGCGTAAATCTTGCTTAAGTATCTAGAGCGCAAATATCAAGAGATGAAATATTAAAGGAATGTGACTGACTATTATGCAATGTAATATTTCAAAACTGTAATATTTTTAAAATAATAATAATAATAATGATACAAGGTTGGTGTGCACTGTATCACAAGTTGCTTAACAGGATTTGCTGAGGTAGTACCCAAAATTACCAGTATATAACTAATTGCATTCTTGAAATTATCTGCGACAGACATACATGTAGACAATGAAACAGAATAGAAATATTATATTCCCCAGGCAGCCAAAGGAGAAATCGTGCCAGCTTAAAATGAGTTATAGGATTCAATGACGCTCAGCAAAAATCCGTTGATGGATATGCATCGTCATATAACTCATTCTTTTCAACGTAGAAATGCACTTTCATGCAAAATAAAAAATCTAAAGATAACATATTTAATAAGACACTTTTAGGAAGACAACATGAAAGCAATTTAAGGACCTGATAGATCTGGTTGTTATATCCGGAGAGCCGAAACCATATCTCACGCCTTTGGCGGAGCAATTTCCGAAACATGAAGTTCTCAGGCCGAAATAGTTCCCGTTAGCAGAGCAGTGATTTCGAGTTGTCAGAGTAAGTGTAACCAGATACCATCTATTACGGTTCTTTTGATGCTCTAAATGAATTGTTATGTGTAAAAATGTGGTATTATTGTAATAATAATAATTCTTTATTTTGTCAAAAACACAGAATATACATTTTGCATATACATCTTCATGCATAATAAAATACATACATACATTTACATAGTATAAATCAAAATAAATGTTCTTACATTAAGTAACTACAATATGTTCATTTTAAGATGCAAAAACAGTCTCAATAAAAGATAATATAACTTAAAAAAAACTGTATTTAAGACAAGACAAATAGGAACCCCATAGGTAAAAACCAGTATTGGGATCTCCATCACTTAACTGAAACAAAAAAATCGGCTAGCAGCGACACGCAACTCGTATTAGGAAAAAAATTAATTTTACTCAAAAATTAATCTCTGTTTAATGACTCTGTGCTTTCAAATTACACAACTAAATTTATCCCTTCAAAAAAGTAAACTGTAATAACAAAAACAAGATAATAATAATAAAATCTACACAACAAATCTACACTAGAATTCTACACAAATTCTACACCCATTTAAATTGTGACGTTTAACCAGTTGTCTATATTTTGTTGCTCAAACAACCAAATTTTTAGATTTTTCAAAAACTCATTTAGTTTTGTAAATTGGTTTATTTTCGGAGTTATTAAATTAAACAAACGCGATGCCACACTAGTATAAAACTTTTGATGTACTGTTAAATGAGACTTTGGCACAAACACTACTTGATATTTTCTTAAATTATAGGTTGTTTAGCGAGCCACGGAAAATGAGGTGCTTCTAATGTAAAAGATTTTTAGTACTTTAAAAATGTATAAATGTCGCAGTTGAAGAATCTTTAGGTTTGAGAAAATTTGCCGTGTATGTTCAAATTTTTCTCTACGCACGATTAGTCTCATAAACCTTTTTTTAAAAATTATAATGGGATACAAAGTTGAGCAGTAGGTCCCTCCCCAGCATGTAATACCATAACAAAGCCTAGAGCCAACGAGAGCATGGTAAACCCCAACCAACACTTCAACACTCCTACACATCTGCTGAAGTAAATACATGCTCCTTAGACTAAGATACAACTCTTTTTTCAATTTTTTTATATGTTCCTTACAGGTTAAACTGCTATCAATAACCAAACCCAAGTATTTTATACTCTTAACTTGTTCTAATTGTAAACAATTACAATCATTACAACGTAAAAGAAAACATCTGAAATGATGAAATTTCAATGGTATGTTAAAAGTTAAAACATTTTTCAGACTAAATATTATAAATTTGATTTTTTCACTAAGAATCATGAAATGTTTATCAAACCACACCCTTAAATAATATAAATCTCTTGACATATCACTATGCAAGCCTCAATTGTCCAGTCAGTGTGATCAGGAAAATAGAAAATAGGGAGAAAAACTATTATGAAGCAAAACTTTCTCCTATCGATCACTAACATATAGGCTCGATCTGACCAAAAGTACTTACCTCTCCACTCACAGTTAAAATTCGCTTTTGCAAACTTTCGGCTTACACCCAATTCAATTTATTAGTCCCTTTGCATTGTTTAAAAATATGTTAACGTCACTCATTTTGTTAAACCTGGTGGTTTTATTGATAATTACCTGAACGTTAACATTTTGCTTTTAAAATAATTTTTTTTTAATTTTGCATACTAACAACCCGCTGCAGCGTTTAGATTACGTGGCACGGCGACAAGACTATGCTATATTTAAATAATAGTACTGTAAACACAGATACCTTATCAAATACTAAGCTGTATAATTTGTTTTATTAAATTCATATGTATATCATTATATAGATTTTACGCGTTTGTTTTTATTCACAATATATACTAATAAATCTTTTTAGGTCACAATAAATTAATTCAATTGAATTAGGTCGAAATTAAACAACACTAAATGTCCAGGTTAAAAGGTTCAGAAGAACTAAATTAAGCGGTAAGACGGAATTATAGTACAGGCGACAGAATAATTTTTAAACAGAACCGATTTTAAATTAAGGAATTGTAGTAGTTTAATATTTATTCTGTTAACCTAATTGTATTTTTTATAATTAAGGATTATTAATCGTATTGGCTGTAACATTTTAAGAAGTGCTTTACTAATTGGAAGATGAATGACCGTTTTCAATGATTTATATTTTGTGTTCCATCGAAGTGGTCCCATAGAACTCAGAGTGCTCCTTTGATCCAAACACAAAACACAGTGATAAGTACAGAGTGAAAGGCCGAACACGGGCTATCTGCCAGTTAGCACAGCACATTACGGTTGAAGGCACACTTCGCAATACTGCTGATCAAAAGCTGGTAGATGAAAGAATCTTTCAGAAGCCCCAATCACGTTGACGACCATCAGGAGAGGTACTGTATAGAGAGGGGTCCAGTCTTTGTATCATTTACATTGGCAGATATGGATTGGCTTGATTTAACTTGCGATTTAACGAGTGCGAAAAAGGCAGAATATTTGATAAAACGTTACATTTTCTTTTACTGAATCTTACCGATTTGATTTTGATTGCTGTTTTATTTTGGAAAATTATATTCCAAAACTATTGTAAATCTCGTCTATAAATAATCATTTATAAGAATAGTTTAAAATTAAATTTGTTAACTAACACTTAATTTACGAGGAATACTTATACTTATTGTTAATATTATGCTTTTATAAATAATTGAATTCCAATGTAACGAACGTGTAAATATAAGTAATAAAGCAACATGAAAGCTATCTAACATTTTACATTATAATTATATATATTAAAATATAGAGTGTATGTCTAAACTCATATCTCTAATCTCTTTTCTCATTCAAAGTGTCATTCTATAACATCCACACAAAGATACAACTAACCATTCATAGATAACACCACATTCATAATAGATGTTCATAAGCATGAAAATAGTATATCGCTATGTAACTGTCAGAGAAGTGCAATAAACTGTTATAAATATGAGTCATAGTTTAGTTTTGAGATATACACACGATTTATTAAAAACAAAGAAAACTGCATGAAAGCAGCATCGGTTTTTAAGCATATTTACTAGGAACGAATCAATAATTTTATGGCCTGTTGACAGTAACATGCAAGGTTTGCTTAGAGGCCCAAACCTCATTGTGTTAGAAACAATACCTTACAATGACAATACCCTCATTGTCTGCTCATGTATCAGTAAAGTTATCAACCTATAATTACCTTTAGGCAATGGAGGAGTGATGGTCAATTTAAATCATACTCCGAGATTTTTTACAACTTTTAATTATAAAAATATATTAAATAATAATTTATTAATCTTAAAACACAAGTAGAAAGTGAACCACAATTAAATGCATCTTGTATTACCCTTTTAGCTTGATTTATCACTATGAACAATAGTATAAGTTATCTAACGTATTAGAACAGGAAGTGATCTGCGGCAACGATATATGTTTACGCGCAATGTGAAAAATGTCAATGTACATTTTTTGCCAAATATAACATGAAAGGAAATATAAATAAATTATAAAAACTTATTGAACGATCTTATTACACACTTGTAACCATTAATATTTAGCCAGGCCTTTAACATTATTTATTCCACACTACTGTATTTTTCTATAGTTTCATTTTTTTATTTTTGCTAAAGCCCTTAAATTTTCTAATTACTTCTACGTAGTAATTTAACACGTCATTTAACCGTACTGCCTTGTGGGTTATCGGAAGCGCAATTACATTCCCAATCTACTTTGAAAAACTAATAAAAAATCAAAAACAAAAGATTAATTTATGTATGGGGTTAAGAGTCGTTACGTTTTAGACTATACATTGTTATATGACGTCATGTCTCGCTTTATCAGGATATCTGTCGGTGGCACATCTTAGTTAAACAATATTTATGAGTGCCTTTGTTTAGTTTACTATTTATGGACCGAAGTCTACTGTTACATAACTAAATAAATAGTTTACATAACTACTTTTTGTAGAAATAATTTTTATTTCGTTTTTTTAATTTTAATTTTTTTAAGGCTTCAACCTTATCAGTAAACAACCTTTAACTCTTATGGTTTACTGCCTCACAAGCGTTCTACTTATTATATTGTTAGCTACCAATGTTAGTTTTTTTTTGTTTGTTAAAATATTAAATATTTTTATTCTTTGTAAACTATGCTAAAAGAATTGGAGAATAAGAAGAAATCAGTTAAACAGTTTTCCATGGTATAAAAATGCTCAATTTATTCTCACCAACATTTCAATACTATAAACTAGATTAAAAAAAAACAACAAAAGATTAAGTTTTGTATGGGGTTTTTACCTTAAGATTAAGGTAATGTCATATTAAATATAAATAATTAATTGAAAGCGGTTTAATTAAATAGTTTAACAACTACTGCAAAATACGGAATTCAAGTTTAAAATAACCTTAACCATTTCATATTGTCTCGTGAATGGAAATGTTTAAAATTGTGATTTCCTATTTCATAGTAAAGTTAAGTATGAAATCATGATCTCTATTATTGCTTAGTGTTAAAAGGTTATAAAACTTAGAAAATTAATAACCCGAACAGTAAACGACAACTCGTCGAACACAAGGGGAAGGAGAAGTTGGCTGATTGGAGGGTAATCAACTGTAGGGAGCGCCTCACGTCCGGCATATTCATGTAGTCCCCAATTTTGATAAACATTATAATAATTTTAAATCATAAATTAAAAAGTATGTATGCATAAATAAGTTAAATGGAAAGACTTAATTGTTTAAATTTTCACAAGGTAATCTATTTTGGTAATGATAACAACAAAGACAGCCAGAGCCAAAAAAAATTAAAAACCATGTAATGAGCAAGCTTAGTACAAATATAAATTTGGGCTTAGGATTGTAATAATATCATAATAGCTAATATATTTAAAATAGCTTTTATTTTTATAATATAACCCAAATATGATGTTTGTTCATGCGTATGACATAAAATAAAGGCATATGGTAAGATTATATGTGTTAAGTAATTTTGATTAGTCATTATGTTATTTATGGTATTATGCAAAGTGGTTCTTACTGATTAAGTGAATGGACACATATATTACAAATCAACTATTATATATTACGATTGTCGACAATTACAGAAAGCCGATTCCAAAAATAGCGTACGTGGATGTAATGTATGTTTCGCAGATAAAGTATATTTTGTTTTAATCTTTTTAATGCAGAAGTTAAAAGCTTTAAACCAATTTGGAAAAATGGCTGCTAACTTAAAAGTTTTTAAAGGTTTTATTTGTTGTCAATATTCTGACGGAACTCCTGTCGCAAGGTTGATTACAATAGCCAATTCCAATGGAATCCTGCAACAAATAAATCATTGCAAATCAAAGAAGGTGATATAGTATTATTTCGTAATTATTTGTTTTGGACCTCTATATTATTATAGTAATAAAGATCTCTATAGGATATGTTTAGATATTGATATCAGGTAGCTAATAATATGTAATACTTCATGAAGCGAGACAGATTTGTTAATTTTGACGCTGGTATTATTAGTAGGTCTTACACAGACACCAATTATTCTACACTATTATAATGAGGAAACAGTTTTTTTATTTTGAAAGAAACAAAATACACGACAAGTTAGAGAATGAAAAGCTGCCACTGTTGTCAAAGACCGACAGACATCAAAGGATTCACAGTACGATATCATCCCCAGATATTATGCTTTGTTTGTGTTTGTATGTATATATTTATTATTTTATAGATACTAGCATCGGTACACATGTAGCACAAAATTATTTTACTATTACTAGTTACAAGTGTAAGATTTGCGTATTCATGAATTAGTATATATATATATATGAAGACTTGAAATAAATAACGGGCTAAGTGCCAAAAATTACGAAATGGTTTTTTTTATATGTTTCTGAATGTAAAGCCCTACATACCTATATGACGGGGTAAGTGCCAAATGCATTGGAAGTAGTTTTAAAAAAAATCCGATAGACTGCGCCATGGGAGTTTTAGTCAGCTTGCTGTTGTTTATTTACAAGGGCTAAAGTGAACTGTTTGAGGTTATGTTAGTGTTTTTCTATTGTAATAATAGTTGATCATTATAACTGTTACTATGGAGAACGTATTTGAAGAACATCATGTTCAAAAGAAAAACAGGAAGAAAGGAGAAGGTACAATCCAGCAGGAGATGAAATTACGAAGAAGTAAAGGATTGGCATACATAACTAAGAAGAAACAAATTGTTAGTGCTAAGGAAGAACCTAGTACTAGGGTAAGTGTTTTTTAATTGATTAATAGTTATTAAGGATGATAATATCATCGCTGTCGTGTATCAAAACTTTTTAAATCAAAAGGCATGGGTTTCAATACCATAGGAAATACGAAATGAACACAGGTTAGACATAGTTAAGAAATTTTGAAGGCTTGAAATATAGGGCTAAGTGGCTGACACTCAGTAATGTCAGCTACTAACATAGGTTTTATTTTACAGGCAATTTGCAAATGTAAGAACGAGTGTAAGACGATCAGTTCTGATTGGAAGTTGAAGCTCTTTACTGATTTTTACAACTTGGAGGATAATGTCAAACAAAACAACCTTCTCATGGGACTTCTAATTCTCATACCAATAAAAAGAAGGCGACATGGTAACTACACAAATGAGAAGGACAGTAGAAGGCAATGCACTATTTGCTTTACTCTACCAAATGAAGGAGGTGGTGTGTTCAATGTTTGTAAACAAACCTTTTTGGATACATTCTCCATAAACAAGAGACGAGTTGAAACATTAGTGAGTGCGAAAAAATTGGGCATGACCTCATACACTGAAAAAAGAGGTAATAAATTGAAAACAAGGAAATTCTCTCAAGAACATGAAATGCTTGTTGTTGGACACATAAACACTTTCCCACGTGATGAGAGCCATTACACAAGGAATAAAAGTTCGAGGAAATATCTTAACCAAGATCTAAGCATAAATAGAATGTATCTTGCATTCAAAGAACTCCACACTAACTCTCCGATAACTTATCGTTACTATTTTAGTACTTTCAAGAAACATTTCCCAGACTTATCCTTCCGTCTTCCAAGAACAGACACATGCGACACATGTGATATTTTGAAAGCCCAGAGACAGGGCAGCCCTGGAAACAGAGAGTTACAATTTAAAATTGAAAATCATCATAGGTAAGCTGCAAAACTTTATCTGTAATGAAAGACGATTTAACCAACTCAAAAGATTCTAATCATAGATCTTGCACTGTATCTATAGATCTTCAGCAGGTGCTGTCACTGCCATGTTTAACACACAACAAAATGTATTATTCACGACAGTTATCCTGCTATAATTTATGTATTCATGTGGGTGACTCCAATACAGGAAATATGTTTTTATGGAATGAGTCAATAACAGGCAGAGGAAGTAACGAAATTGCTTCTTGTTTTTTGAAGTCCTTAAATAATGGAATAACCAACAAAAAGGTTCTCAATGTGTGGAGTGATAATTGTTTTGGACAAAACAAGAACAAAATGTTATTGTTCTTGTGGTACTATCTTATCTCTACAGAACAGTTTCATGAAATTAATCAAAAGTTCTTGGTACCGGGGCACTCTTTTATGAGCTGTGACAGGGACTTTGCGCTCATTGAAAAAAGGAAGCGTGTTGAAAAATGCGAAACACCAATGGATTTGGATAGTTTGATAGCGAATGCAAACAGGCAAAACCCATATACAGTCACACTAATGGCTCCTGAAGATTTCTTTGACTTTAAATCCTCTGCTGAAAACACTTTGGATACTAAAAAGTTAGAAATATCCAAGGTACACTGGATTCAAGTATCTAAAGGCAACGTGAAAGTAAAAACAAGGAGGACATTGAATGAAATGGAAGCATGGAAAGAATGTTATGTGCTGAAGAAAAATGTGGAAATGGGACAAATTAAGGACAAGCTTTTCAACTTGAGTTGTAAGAACAGATTAACAGAAGATAAGAAAAAAGATTTGCGTCAAATATTACCATTTCTTAAAAATGAAAGCAAGATATTCTATGAAGAAATTTTGCAAATGTAATCAATGGCACATAGCCCATTAAATAGGTTTATGACATGGCACATAGCCCATTAAATAGGTTTATGACTTGGCACTTAGCCAATGTTACACTTTTGTATTTTTTAACTCTTAAATGATTCTAGATACATGTCTGATTTTTAGGTATATTGTGTATCTTGTACCCATGTAACTATAATAAAATTATAATCTCAATACTGTACGTAGTTATTTCACCCAACAGAAAAACTTGATTATCTCAAAACTTTGTTTTTGGCACTTAGCCCGTTATTTATTTCAAGTCTTCATGTATATATATGTGTATGTATATGTACTATTAAAAACTTTTTTTTGGAAAATAGTCCAAATTACCTAACTGTATGGGCTATCATTTCATAAATGATGGATGAGCATGCTAAGCTATTATCTCACAGAACCCTTCTTGCTGTCCAATTAAAATGTTGTATACAAAATGTTCTCTCCTTTATAGATAGGTTTAAACTGTGGTTAAGCCGTGAAATGAAATTAATTTAAAATTGTAATAAAACGTGTATCTTATTTTCTAACATTAGTAAATATACTTTAACTAAAGTTAAGCATAGATTTCTCGAACACAATGTTTACCTGAATATTGAAAGTAGTTCTGATTCGTTAAAAATCTTTATAATTAAATATAAATGGATCTCCATTAATTATAATTGATAATACCATGCAACAATCTCAACGCATTACAAAAGGTGAAAAGGAAAATGAAGTCGTTAGATATCCTACATGGCAGAATTATGTCCCATGGCAGGGTTTCATCGTAGGGCTCAACAAAACAAGACCTTGACCTGGGCAACAGACCCTTTCTCACTGATAATTTGAAAGTTTCAGTATGTCTAGGGCAATTAAGGTCAGAGCAGAGCTTGTCGGTTTTAATTACAAACCCTGGATAACCGGCAAAGATTATTTATGTTCATTATGTAATAAAAACGAAAACGAAGACGTATTCCATTACGTGGCTTCTTGCCCTATTTTCGCTAAATATAGAAAAAAGGGCTCAGTTAAAACCTGCCTAAATAGGAACGAATTCGAATCTTACCTCAATGGAAGGAATTGGCCCAATTAAAAAAATTATATGAAGGATACGTGGGCGTACTTTTGGGGTTTAATTTACGAATTTAACTTTTAATTTCTAAAATAAATAGGTTATAAACAGAAAAGCAACGGTTCATTGCAACCTTTTGCAATTTATTGCATAATTTATTATAGTATATAGATGTTTACGAGAAGTATAAGCAAGTGAGTATTAGGTGTTTGTGTAAAATTGTATTTTATATGTTGATTGAATGTATGTATCTCTGATTAATTTTCATAATTAGCTTTAAATAATAAGACGTAAAGTATACTTTTATTTGTTATTTTCATCACGGCACTAATTTATGTTATTTTTTTATTGTTGCATTCTTGTTATTGTTTATTTTATGTTTATTATTTTATATATACTATTTTACACATATAGATTTTGAGTTTAAGTTGAATACTGTTATAATTCATGGTATTGTTTTTTAAGCCAACCAGCCGACGGTCATTGAGTCCGGGAACAACACAG
Organism: Homalodisca vitripennis; assembly: GCF_021130785.1. NCBI lineage: Eukaryota > Metazoa > Arthropoda > Insecta > Hemiptera > Cicadellidae > Homalodisca > Homalodisca vitripennis. The sequence goes on from NW_025778058.1 coordinate 62,978, forward strand.
ACAGACTCCGCACAGATTACACCTGGCAAACGCTTTATCCGTTGTAGTTTAAACAGTTTTGAGTTAAGAATGTATCAATTACACACAAACCACAAGTAAAAACTATAGTCATAAAAAAGTTGTTTTATTAGGTTAACTGGTTTGGCTTTTTTTAAGTTTTTATAATACCATGTGTATTTTGCTCTCTAACCCCACATACCTTTCACTGTCACCAGATACATAACTGTGATTACTGATGTTTAGGAAAATCCTTTGTGGGAATGTCCCATGGCAGGATGTCATAGCAGAGCTCAACAAGACTAGTCTACCCTTGAATAAGAGTCTGAGTATGTTAAATCATACTCAGAGGTTTCAGTTGCTTCTAGAAACAGGAAGAAGAAAGGCAGGGAAACAGATTAGAATCATTCTACAATCTCAACGCATTACAAAAAGCGAAAAGGAAAATGAACTCTTTATATATACTCCATGGCAGGATTATGTACCATTGCAGGATGTCATCGCAGAGCTGAATAAAACTAGTCTACCCTGGAATAAGACTCTGAGTATGTTAAATCATACTCAGAGGTTTCAGTTGCTTCTAGAAATAGAAAGAAGAGAGGCAGAGAAACAGATGAGATTCATGCTACAATCTCAACGCATTACAAAAGGCGAAAATGAAAATGAACTCTTTAGATATCGTCCATGGCAGGAGTATGTCCCATGGCAGGATATCATCGCAGAGGAAAAGGAAAATGAACTCTTTAGATATCCTCCATGGCAGGATTATGTCCCATGACAGGATGTCATCGCAGACCTCAATAAAACTAGTCTACCCTGAAATAAGACTCTGAGTATGTTAAATCATACTCAGAGGTTTGAGTTGCTTCTAGATATAGAAAGAAGAGAGGCAGAGAAAAAGATGAGATTCATACTACAATCTCAATGCATTACAAAAGACGGATAAGAAAATTAACTCTTTAGATATCCTCCATGGCAGGATTATGTCCCACGGCAGGATTATGTCGCATGGCAGGATGTCATCGCAGAGCTCAACAAAACTACTCTATCCTGGAATAAGACTCTGAGTATGTTAAATCATACTCAGAGGTTTCAGTTGCTTCTAGTTATAGAAAGAAGAGAGGCAGAGAAAAATATGAGATTCATACTAAAATCTCAATACATTACAAAATAAGGAAAGGAAAATGACCTCATTAGATATCCTCCATGGCAGGATTATATCCCATGGCAGGATTATGTACCATGGCAGGGTGTTATCGCAAAACTGAACAAAACTATTCTACCCTGGAATAAGACTCTGAGTACGTAAAATTATACTCAGAGGTTTCAGTTGCTTCTAGATATAGAAAGAAGAGAGGCAGAGAAAAAGATGAGATTCGTGCTACAATCTTAACGCATTAGAAAAGGCGAAATGGAAAATGAACTCTTTAGATATCCTTCATGGCAGGATTTCATAGCGGAGCACAACAAAACAAGACCGTAACCTGGGCAACAAAACCTTTCTAACTGATAATTTGAAAGTTTTAGTTATGTCTTGGGCAATTTAGTGTCAGAGCAGAGCTTTTCGATTTAAATTACAAAACCTGGATAACCGGAAAATATTATTTATCACCATTATGTAATAAAAACGAAAACAAAGACGTATTCTATTACGTGGCTTCTTGCCCTATTTTTGATTACTAGAGAAAAAAATGGATCGGTACAATCTCCCTAAGAAGGAACGAATTCGAATTTTACCTCATTGGAAAGAATTGGCAAAATTTGGAAAAGTATAAGAAGGATACGTGGGCGTACCTTTGGGGTTTAATTTTTTAAAATTGAACTGTTAATTTCTAAAATAAATAGTTAATAAACGGAAAAAACGGTTCATTGCAACCTTTTGCATTTTATTGCATAATGTATTATAGTATATAGATGTTTACGACAGGTATAAAAAAGTGAATATTAGGTGTTTGTTTAAAATTGTATTTTATATGTTGCTTGAATGTATGTATCTCTGATTAACTTTCATAATTAGCTTTAAATAATAAGACGTAAAGTATACTTTTATTTGTTATTTTCATCATGGCACTAATTTATCTTATTTGTTTATTGTTGCATTATTGCTATTATTTATTTTATATATATATATATATATATATATAAAATAAATAATATATATATATATATATATATTATATACTATATATATATACTATTTTGTACATATCGATTTTGAGTTTAAGTTGAATACTATATAAAATACGTGGTATTGTTTCTTAAGCCAACCAGCCGACGGTCATTGAGTCCGGGAACAACACAGATAAACTCGTCACAGATTACATCTTGCAACCACGCCACCCGTTGTAGTTTTAAACAGTTTTTAAGTTACGAATGTCTCAAATACACACAAAATCCCAAGTAAAAAAATGTAGCACCGTAATAAAAAAATTATTTTATTACTTTAATGGTTTGGCTTTTTTTAGGTTTTGATAATACCATGTGTATTTTGCTCTCTAACCCCACACAACTTTCACTGTCACCAGATACATAACTGTGATTACTGATGTTTAGGAAAATCTTTTGTGGGAATGTCCCATGGCAGGATATCATAGCAGAGCCCAACAAGACTAGTCTACCCGTGCATAAAAGTCTGAGTATGTTAAATCATACTCAAGGTTTGAGTTGCTTCTAGATATAGAAAGAAGAGAGGCAGAGAAAAAGATGAGATTCATACTACGATCTCAATGCATTACAAAAGACAGATAGGAAATTTAACTCTTTAGATATCGTCCATGGCAGGATTATGTCCCATGGCAGGGTGTTATCGCAGAACTGAACAAAACTAGTCTACCCTGGAATAAGACTCTGAGTACGTAAAATCATACTCAGAGGTTTCAGTTGCTTTAGATATCGAAAGAGAGGAAGAGAAAAAGATGAGATTCATGCTACAATCTCAACGCATTACAAAAGGTAAAAAGGAAAATGAACTTTTAGATATCCTCCATGGCAGAATTATGCCCCATGGCAGGATGTCATTGCCGAGCTGAACAAAACTAGTCTACCCTGGAATAAGACTCTGAGTATGTTAAATCATACTCAGAGGTTTCAGTTGCTTCTAGATATAGAAAGAAAAGAGACAGAGAAACAGATGAGATTAATACTACAATCTCAACGCATTGCAAAAGACGAAAAGGAAAGTGAATCTTTAAATATCGTCCATGGCAGGAGTATGTCCCATAGCCGGATTTTATTGCAGAGGAAAAGGAAAATGAACTCTTTAGATAACCTCCATGGCAGGATTATTTCCCATGGCAGGATGTCATCGCAGAGCTGAAAAAATCTAGTCTACCCTGGAATAGGACTCTGAGTACCGTAAACCGGGCTACTTGAGCCTTTAGGGGCTACTTGAGCTGCGTAGAAAAAACTGTTTCAACTCAGCCTAGGTTCTGCGTAACGCAACGCAAGGACTTAATTGACCTTTTACCAGACAGATAGTAGCACTAGGAAGAGCCTGATATATGAGACACAGTTTCTGCTGTTCCCTCCTTATTCTGATTGAGGTTATGTTGACTAGCAGAATAAACAGTTGGATTAGTGTTCTGCAAACTTCTATCTGTGCATGCCTGTATGCAACTGATCTATTCAAGGTAAAGACAGTTTTTTGTTCTTAGTGTACTTCTAAAGATAATAAATGTATGTGAATATTGTTAGTTATTTACTTAAAACTTTACTTAACACGTTTGTAAAAGTGCACTGATAACCTGAAAATGGGGCTACTTGAACCCGGGTTCAAGTAGCCCCTGACCACATTTCACCGCAAAGTTAGGTTTTTACTCTTGTTCAATTAAATGGTGAAAGATACTATGCCCGTTTATTTACAGATCTTGTATTGAAAAAGGTCCGAAAGTACAAGGACAAGAAAGGTCCTGGAAGTAGGAAATATGCTGATTGTGGTTGGGGATAACTTGGCCTCACATATAAGCATGAAAGTTGTCAATTTGTGTCAAGAGAATGACGTGAAGTTTATGTTCTTGCAACCAAATTCCTCTCATTTAACTAAGCCTCTCGACGTATTTTCTTTAAAAAATAGCTTAAGGTAATGGGAAAACATCTGGAAAGTGGAAAAAACAAGCTTATCAGTACACTTTATATGTTAATTGGACAAATTAGTATAAAAGTTAAAAAAACTGAAATTTCGGGTCCAAGTAGCCCCGGTTTACGGTACGTAAAATCATACTCAGAGGTTTCAGTTGCTTCTAGATACAGAAAGAAGAGAGGCAGAGAAAAAGATGAGATTCATACTACAATCTCAATGCATTAAAAAAGACGGAAAGGAAAATAAACTCATTAGATATCCTCCATGGCAGGATTATGTCCCATGGCAGGATGTCATCGCAGAGCTGAACAAAACTAGTCTACCCTGGAATAAGACTCTGAGTATGTTAAATCATACTCAGAGGTTTCAGTTGCTTCTCGATATAGAAAGAAGAGAGGCAGAGAAAAAGATTCGATTCGTGCTACAATCATAACGCATTACAAAAGGCGAAATGGAAAATGAACTCTTTAGATATCCTCCATGCAGGATGTCATCGCGGAGCACAACAAAACAAGACCTTAACCTGGGCAACAGAACCTTTCTCACTGATAATTTGAATGTTTTAGTTATGTCTTAGGCAATTTAGTTCAGAGCAAAGCTTGTCGATTTAAATTACAAACCCTGGATAACCGGAAAAAATTATTTATCCCCATTATGTAATAAAAACGAAAACAAAGACGTATTCCATTACGTGGTATCTTGCCCTATTTTTGCTTACTACAGAAAAAATGGCTCGGTAAAACTTTCCTAAATAGGAACTAATTGGTATTTTACCTCAATGGAAGGAATGGGCCCAATTTGGAAAATTATATGAAGGATACGTGGGCGTACCTTTGGGGTTTAATTTACGAATTTACCTTTTAATTTCTAAAATAAATAGGTTATAAACAGAAAAGCAACGGTTCATTGCAACCTTTTGCAATTTATTGCATAATTTATTATAGTATATAGATGTTTACGAGAAGTATAAGCAAGTGAGTATTAGGTGTTTGTGTATAATAGTATATTTTTATATGTTGCTTGAATATATGTATCTCTGATTGATTTTCATAATTACCTTTAAATAATAAGACGTAAAGTTTACTTTTATTTGTTTTTTTCATCACGGCATTAATTTATGTTATTTGTTTATTTTTGCATTATTGCTATTATTTATTTTATGTCTATTATGTTTTATATATATATATATATATATATATATATATATATATATATATATATATATATATATAAAACCTACTTATGTCAAGTTGTTAAACAATTTTTTCAAATTTCATTTACTTTATGCCATAATTTGTTTACGGAATTATTTGTTTCCACGTTTCAGTTCAATATAGTTTTCATGTCTGTTTTATATATATATATATATATATATATATATATAATAGTATATATATACTATTTTACACACATAGATTTTGAGTTTAAGTTTAATACTGATAGACTCCTCACAGATTACATCTTGCAACCGCGCTACCCGTTGTAGTTAAACATTTTGAATTACGAATGGCTCAATCACACACGAACCCCAAGTAAAAAAATTTAGTAATAAAAAAGTTGTTTTATTAGTTTAACTGGTTTGGCTTTTTGTAAGTTTTGATAATACCATGTGTATTTTGCTCTCTAACTCCGCACACACACCTTTCACTGTCACTAGGTACATAACTATGATTACTGATGTTTAGAAAAATTCTTTGTAGGAATGTCCCATGGCAGGATGTCATCGACGAGATCACCAAGACTAGTCTACCCTTTATTAAGACTCAGAGTATGTTACATCATACTCAAAGGTTTCAGTTGCTTCTAGATATAGAAAGAAGAGAGGCAGAGAAAAAGATTAGATTCATGCTACAATCTCAACACATTACAAAAGGCGAAAAGGAAAATGAACTCTTTAGATATTCTCCATAACAGTATTATGTCCCATGGCAGGATGTCATCGCAGAGCTGAACAAAACTAGTCTACCCTGGAATAAGAGTCTGAGTATGGTAAATCATACTCAGAGGTTTCAGTTGCTTCTAGATATAGAAAGAAGAGGGTTGGCAGCACTGCTGCGGATGAGTAGAGAACAACTTCACATCGCTCTGACATTATCTCCTTTTTCAATAAGTTTAATGGTATTTGCCGAGTTTGAATCATTTACAATCGTAATCCGTATCAGTGTGTGGTTTAGTTTTCAGTCATTGTGTGGCCGGAGTTTGCCTAATTACTGATATTATCAGAGATAAGGCGTGTGGCTAGTCAGCGTGAGTCAGTTCTCTAGTTACGACCGGCCTGCGAGTCACCGCGTGCGTTGCCGTGTAGTGACAGTACGGTGCAGTGTAGACAGTATGTGTGTGTGTGAGACAGCGTATATATGAGTGAGAAGAAAATTAGTGAGTTTTTCTTACCATCAACACACCCAGATCAGCAAAGCGGCATCGATCATCGTCATCACCCGAATTACCAATCTCCCCTTCAGCTTCAGGTACAATGGCAGGTGACAAGGTAGGAGACATCACACAGGAGCAGCTTATGAACAGTCTAAGTCTTTTGTTGGATCATAAGTTAGCTAATCTTGCCACCAAGGAAGATTTGGCTCGTTTAAATGAAAGAATCGAGGACCTGAAAGCTGAAAACAGTGCTTTGAGGGAAGAAATAGCTGATATAAAGAGGCGGAGCAGTGTTGTGGTGTCTAGGCTTGTGGACTTAGAGTCAAGGTCTAGGCGCAATAACCTCATATTTAAGGGGCTAAAAGTACCGGATAGGGCTACGGGAGTGGACTGTTGTCACGCTGTACAAGCGTTCTGCAAGGAAGTGCTAGGTTGTGGTGACAATCTCTTCGTGAACCGTGCACACACTCTGGGCAGAGGCAAAGCTGTCATCGCTCACTTACCGGACGACCGGGACATACACTACATCATGTCTCGTGTAAAAACTTTGAAGAACACCGGCTACATCGTCCACAGAGACTACCCAGAAGAGATACGGCAGAAAGCGGGCTAAGCTGGTTAAGGTCCGAGCTGAGGTGGAGCGCGTCACAGGGCGGAGGAAGATGCCGTTAGTGTTTCGACCACCTGACCATCGAGGGCTGTCGCTTCACGTGGGACGAAGGGAAGCTGAGGGCTGGTGCGGTGGACGGCGGCACCCGACTCAAAGAAGTGGTGGGCCGAGACTTCTCCCAGTTCCTCGGTGAGCTCCAGGAGGACAGGCAGCAGAAAGAAGTGGCAGCACCCGGAGGCGGTGTAATAGGAGACCTGAATGGGTGAATAGGGCACGAGCAAAATTTAGAAAATTAAATAAATTTAGAGGATTTCAATGCGAACTTTAGTAGTAATCGAAATTCAAAAGATATGGTTGTAAATTCAAATGGGCGTAAATTAATAGAACTTTTTAATTATCATGGGTTAATAGTTTTGAATGGCAGATCTAGAGACGATTCCGAGGGCGATTTCACATTTATCAATACTAGAGGATGTTCGGTAATAGATTTAGCCGCGGTTTCCATTAATGTGCTAGACTCAATCAGCAATTTTCGGGTAGTGGATTTCCCAGGATCAGATCATCTACCCATTGAATGCACAATCGGGGGTGGCGCTTCTGACCCCGTGGTCGGGGAGGGAGAGGGGCTGCTACCATTGATGCCAAAACTCAGGTGGTCTGATGGTGCTAAGTCCGACTACACTGATAAGCTGGAGCGGATACTTACGGAACTACAGTTAACTAACAACAACCAAAACAACGTTGACAAACTCGTGGGTTGCATAGTTGACTCGGCCCGGGGGAAACATCAGGTGTTGCTAAATAATAAGGGGGTTAAGAAAAAACAGATTTGGTTTGACTTCGAATGCTTAGCAGCAAGAAAACGCGTATTTCGGCTATTAAATCTCTTTCGAAAAAATAATTCTATGTTAGTGAAAAGCAAGTATTTGGAAGAACAGAAAAAATATAAGACGTTGTGTGGCAGGAAAAAGAAAGATCACATGGAGAGTATTATAACTGATTTGAGACATGCGTCTGATTCTAAAACATTATGGCAGGCATTAAATAGGTTTTAAGAGAAAAAAGATAATGAAAACTGGAAATATTTCAGCCAGTATGTGGATTGAACATTTTAAAGGGTTGTTGAATCCACCTTTTCTTTGCTGTCATCTGGGATAAGTTTTGCACTTCCTGAGGTGCAGGACGACTATTTAGACAGAGACTTTTCTCTTGACGAGCTAGAGTTTGTTTTAGCACGAGTTAAAGCTGGAAAGGCCCCTGGATACGACAGAGTGCCGTATGAGTTTTTCAAAAATTCTCCTACCAGTTTTAAAAATAAATTGATTTTTATGTATAATATTATTTTCAATAATAGTGATGTACCCGACAGTTTTAAAAAGTCAATAATATTTCCTCTACACAAAAAAGGAGACTTGGAAGAAGTAGGAAACTATAGAGGGCTGTCATTTATCGATTGTGTAGGGAAGATATTTTTAGGTTTAATAAATAATAGATTAAATAGCTGGATAAGTGAAAAAAGAATTGTTAGCGAGTTTCAAGCTGGATTCAGAAAGGGGTACTCAACCATAGACAATATATTTAGTTTATCCACTATGGCAAACTTGAAAATTTTAAGTAAGGAGAAGTTATTTTGTTTTTTTGTTGACTTTTCGTCGGCTTTCGACACCATAGACAGAAACGCCTTAATTTATAAGTTATCTTGTTTGGGTGTACCTACGAAAATTATTAACCTACTGAAGAGTTATTCAACGGAACAACTGCAGGTGTTTGGTGCAGGGATGGAGTCACTGACAGTTTTGACACTAACATGGGCTTGAGGCAGGGCTGCATACTTAGTCCAACAATGTTTTCGCTGTTCATTAATGATTTGCCAGAGATGCTAGAAGGGGGATGCAGTTTTGGAGGGACTAAAGTAAATATGCTTATGTACGCGGACGACATAGTTATAATTTCCCCCTCTCCAACAGGACTACAGCATATGATAAAAAGGTTAGAAAATTACTGCGAAAATTGGAATCTGTCTGTTAATTTGAATAAATCTAAGATTATGATGTTTAGGAAAGGGGGTAAGCTGAGCTCTGAATGTAAGTGGTGGTATAAAGGAAACAGAATCGAGTTGGTCAATAGCTATAAGTATCTAGGTATGTCGTTCACATCCGCATTATCGTGGAATCAACAATTCAAAGAAAAATCCAGATGTGCGAGAATGGCAATGAACACAATGTGGGGCAATTTAATAGGTAACTCCAGGGTCCTAATCAGTGGAAAATTTAAATGTTTCGAAGCCGTTATTAGAGCAATACTTTGCTATGGAGCACAAGTCTGGTGATGTCTGGAAAGCATCGGAATAGAAAGTGTTCAAAGAGAATTTATTAAGAGACTTTTCCGGCTGCCGCACAACACACCGAATTATGCGATCCACTTAGAAGTAAATATTGAAACTATTTTCATATACACTCTGAAACTGAATCTTTCTTATTTAATAAAAATTTTGTCCTGGGGTGAAGACCGCCTACCAAACATTCTAGCAAGACAAACTATCGAAGGTAAGAGCGCATGGTGCAGGAGGTGGATAGAGTTAGGTGTCAGAGTGGGAGTTGAGGTAGATTTCAGTGTGCAGGAGTTGGACATACTGCAGACACAGCTGATGAGTGTGGTAGAGGGGCTGAGGGATAGGTTTCATGCAGACTGTGTGGGCAGAGCACGGACCTCTCGTTACCACCAGCAGTACCTGACCCTTGATCTTGACCTTGGGGACAGAAGCGCAATCAGTAATAACCTTGATGTTAGTACTATTTCATGGGTTATTAAAGCTCGAGCAGAACTTGTCAGCTTAAATTACAAGCCTTGGCTAACAGATTCAATTTTTACCTGTTCTTTGTGCAACCTGCAAGAGAATGAAACAGTTTTCCCACTTTGTAGCCATATGTCCTATTCTCAGGAATATTCGAAAACAACGTTTAGGAAATTGTATATTAAGTAAAAGGGAGTTTTTGGAATTTTTGAATGGGAGGGATTGGCACGCGTTAGGGGATTATATGAAGGACGCTTGGAGATACCGGTGGAATTTAATACAGGAATTCAATTTTTAGATTTTTCTTTTTTAATTTCTTAATAAGTAAGGAAAACTGTGCAAACATAACGCGCTAGTTATAATGTACATAGTTACGTAGATTACGAGTTTATATTGCACTTATACATCACAGGAGAGACCATTAAGATAAGGATTCAGTCTTTACTTTATATTCCTTTTTCTGTACTGTATCTGTATATTTGTATCAACGTAACATATTGTATTAACCGCCTTTAGGATGTAAATATGTTTTTACTTTTTCTCTTTTACTGTACAAATTTTGTTTTGTGAAAATTTTGGTAGTTTAGCAGTTTATTTTGTACTGTATTTAATACTCCTATAGTTTAAAGCCAGCCAGCTGACGGTCATTTTGACCAATGCTGTCAAGTGTTTGAAGTTGGGTTCACTGTGGGGACCTAAATGTGTATACACAACTAAAAGGAAAATAAAGCACTTTTTCATTTCATTTCATTATAGAAAGAAGAGATGCAAAGAAAAAGACGAGATTCATACTATAATCTCAATGCATTACAAAAGGCGAAAACGAAAATGAACTCTTTAGATACCCTCCATGGCAGGATTATGTCCCATGGCAGGATGTCATTACAGAGCTGAACAAAACTAGTCTACCCTGAAATAAGACTCTGAGTATGTTAAATCATACTCAGAGGTTTCAGTTGTATCTAGATATCGAAAGAAGAGAGGCAGAGAAATATGAGATTCATGCTACAATCTCAACGCATTACAAAAGGCGAAAAGGAAAATGAACTCTTTAGATATCCTACATAACAGGTTTATGCCCCATGGCAGGATGTCATCGCAGAGCTGAACAAAACTAGTCTACCCTGGAATAAGAGTCTGAGTATGGTTATTCATACTCAGAGGTTTCAGTTGCTTCTAGATATATAGAAAGAAGAGATGCAGAGAAAAAGGCGAGATTCATGCTACAATCTCAACGCATTACAAAAGGCGAAACGGAAAATGAACTCTTTAGATATCCTCCATGGCAGGATTTAATTGCAGAGCTCAACAAAACAAGACCTTAACCTGAGCAACAGAATCTTTCTCAATGATAATTTGAAAGTTTTAGTTATGTCTTGGGCAATTAAGATCAGAGCAGAGCTTGTCGATTTAAATTACAAACCCTGTATAACCGGAAAAAAATTATTTATCACCATTATGTAATAAAAACGAAAACAAAGACGTATTCCATTACGTGGCTTCTTGCCCTATTTTTGCTTACTACAGAAAAAATGGGTCGGTAAAACCTCCCTTAAATAGGAACGAATTCGAATTTTATCTCAATGGAAGGAATTGGCCCAATTTGGAAAATTATATGAAGGATACGTGGGCGTACCTTTGGGGTTTAATTTACGAATTTAACTTTTAATTTCTAAAATAAATAGTTAATAAACGTAAAAAACAACGGTTCATTGCAACCTTATTATTATTTTATATATTGTAAAATATATAAAATAATATATATATATATATATATATATATATATATATATATATATATATATATATATATATATATATACAGTATAATATGTATATATACAGGGTGTATATTATGTCTGGAAACACCCAAATATATCCTTTAATAATTTAAATATAAATTTGAAACCTCTTACAATCGTGATAGAGATTGGGCATCTACTTTTTGGAACAATGTTTTGTTATGTCACACCAACGGGGGACGTCCTGCCGAGGGTATCGTGAATATTCTTAATGGAAGCCTATACCTTGTGATACATAATTTTAAAGGTAATAGCTTACTGAATTGAATGCCACAAACCGCATCTCAAAGGAAATTATTCTATCAGAAATTAGAGCATTTTTAGTATTGAAAATTTACTGATGTTCAACAATGTAATTTTAACAAGGTTCTTGCCACAAAATGTGTTACACTAATTTTTTAGCATTTTTTTAAATGTTCAATTAAAATAAAATAAACAATTTATTTTTAAGCTGGTTTTATTAGTACAAATTTACCAGTTTTTATTACAATGAATAAAACTTTAGAGTCACTTTCTCTGATTACTTATGAATCTGTACTTGGTGTTTTCCAGTCAGCAGGAAGGTTTAAAGAGACAAAGGTCACTAGCCTATGAGAAACATTATTGTGTTATTAATCATCTGGTCTACAGGTTTCAGTTTGTTGAGCATGGAGCTTTCACTAGACAGGTCTAAGCTTGGGAATTACAAATGGACAAAGGTCATATCATTCCTGTCGAGTTAATCAGTGTCTCTGAAGCATTGCTGTCAACAAGTTATCTAATTACAGTAGTTCAGTTTTTATTTGGCATTTTAATGGAATTGTCTGAAAGAGAACGAATTACTCTGTTGATGATGCGAGGATATGGCGATCGTCAAAGATCTTATCGGGAAGTTTGTAATTTGTTTAATGACACTTTCCCAGAAAGGAATCCCATAAGTGTTTCAACAATATCAAAAACTATTGAGCGTTTAGAAATGACAGGGAGTGTACGTAATCGGCCAAAGTCGGGTAGGATACAATCTGCAACAGATGAAGAACATGCACTAGATGTTTTGCAAACATTTATTGAAGACCCACATACATCGCTCAGAAAAGCTGCACAGCAACATGATATGCACCCTATGTCTGTGAGTAAGATTTTGAAAATTAATAAATACAAACCATTTAAAGTTCATTTAGTCCAACAGTTAAGTGAGGATGATTACGACAGAAGAGTTGAGTTTTGTGAACTTGTGATGCGCAAATATGATGACAATAGAGATTTTCTGACCAACATACTATTTTCTGATGAGGCAACTTTTTTCCTAAATGGCAATGTTAACAGGCACAATTGCCGTTACTGGGCTAGTGAAAACCCACATTGGATTACTGAGTCCCATTCACAGCAACCACAAAAACTGAACGTATGGTGTGGAATTTTAGGTAACAAAATTGTTGGACCCTTTTTTCATCAATGGAAATTTAAATGCCGAACTTTACTACAATATGCTCCAAAATGAAATAATCCCAGCTATTCAAATTGCATCAGGAGAATACTTTGATAATGTATGGTTTCAGCAGGATGGTGCTCCACCCCATTATGGGAGACAGGTAAGAGAGTATTTGGATTTAAGGTTTCCTCATAAATGGATTGGCCGAAGAGGAGAAATCGAATGGCCTCCAAGATCTCCGGATTTGTCACCAATCGATTATTTCCTATGGGTCATTTAAAATCCAATGTTTATAGAAGAAAGCCTCATAATTTGGAAGACCTAAGAAACAGGATTATAGAGGAGATTGCTTTGATAACTGAAGAAATGTTAGGCAACTCTGTCGAATCATTTTACACAAGATTGGCTCATTGTCAAACCGTAGAAGGAACACAGTTCGAACAATTGCTTTGACACCAAATGCAGGTAAAACGTTTGTTGTAAGACTTTTCTAACAGCATACATTATTTTTTATTTGTAATAAAAAATCAATAACATAAGTATTTCCATAATTGTACTGTAATAAAAACTGGCAAATTTGTGCTAATAGAACCAGCTTAAAATGAAATTTTTGTTTTATTTAATTGAACATTTAAAAAAAATGCTAAAAAATTAGTGTAACACATTTTGTGGCAAGAACCATGTTAAAATTACATTGTTGAACATCAGTAAATTTTCAATACTAAAAATGCTCTAATTTCTGATAGAATAATTCCCTTGAGATGCGGTTTGTGGCATTCAATTCAGTAAGCTATTACCTTTAAAATTATGTATCACAAGGTATAGGCTTCCATTAAGAATATTCACGATACCCTCGGCAGACGTCCCCCGTTTGGTGTGACATAACAAAACATTGTTCCAAAAAGTAGATGCCCAATCTCTATCACGATTGTATGAGGTTTCAAATTTATATTTAAATTATTAAAGGATATATTTGGGTGTTTCCAGACATAATATACACCCTATATATACTATTTTACACATATAGATTTTGAGTTTATGTTGAATACTGTACATGATTCGTGGTATTCTTAAGCCAACGGTCATTGAGTCCGGGAACAACACAGACAGACTCCTCACAGATTACATCTTGCAACCGTGCTACCCGCTGTAGTTAAACAGTGTTGTGTTACGAATGTCTCAATTACACACAAACCCCAAGTAAAAAAATATAGTAATAAATCAGTTGTTTTTATTAGTTTAACTGGTTTGGCTTTTTCCATGCCAGGATTATGTCCCATGGCAGGATGTCATCGCAGAGCTCAAAAAAAACTAGTCTAATCCTGGAATAAGACTGTGAGTATGTTAAATCATATTCAGAGGTTTGATTTACTTCTAGATATAGAAAGAAGTGAGGCACAGAAAAGATGAGGCTACAAACTCAATACATTACAAAAGACGAAAAGGAAAATGAACTCTTTAGATATCCTTTAGACTGCCTTTTTCTTGCAGTCCATAAACTGTACCCACTGATCATAAGGAAGGCTTTCGGAGTAAGTTCAAGGCAAATTAAGCAAAAGCAATCGTCTTCATCCGAACTATTTTTTTGTTTTGCTAGTTTAAAATTAGTTTTGCCTTCTTTTTAGTTACTATAGTTACCACTTTTTCCCTAATATTTTTTCTTCCTGAATTATTTTTACTAAATTTAGCAAACTATTTATAGAAACAAAGCGTCTTCAAAAACAATGCTTTATCCTTTTTATTTTACGTATTTCGACTAGAGCCTTTTGCAATTAATCTTCATTTTCTCGAGTGTTACGGTTAATATAGCTGCTTCAATTTTATTTAAAAGTTTGTTACTTAACTTTCCTGCTCCTGATTTTGGTGAAGGTCTTATTTCTTCTGGCAACACAGGAATGTGGTTTTCCAAGCAGTAGGACGATATGTAGAGACTGCAGGGAAGACTAAATCACGGTTGCTGGACTTACCTACTCCATCGTATTCCGAGACGAAGCACGATCAGGGCGAGGCCTATCAGTTACAAGGCTGGGAATAAAGTTATTAACAGTTAAAGTATTTCGATTCATTGGACTGGAAATGCTTAAAGTTAAATGTAATATTAACTGGAGTTACTGAAAAAAAACCTGACCTAATTTTTGGACCTTCATAAAAATTCATTGTTTTGCCAGTATTATTGAACACTCAGTCGTTACAGGCTAAGTGTAAACTTCTTTAGAAGGCCAAACACTGTACTATCGAGGGACTGAAGCTTGTGGAAGCATTGTGGAGAGAAAAAGACCATAACACCCCCATTTTTGTGTTTGTTTTTGTTTTTGGTTTTTTTTTTTTGCAAAGTCCAATCATTTTATGTTGAGGTATGAGCCATTATCAAGAAGGAAAAGAGAAGAAATTTCTGTTTAAGATTAAGAAATTATTTATGAAATTTGTAAAAGGTACTTTCGTTATCCAACACTTACGGATATATAATCCTTGCTTCATCCTCCAGGTATTCTGTGGATATATCTTGCAAGAGTGCAATAACTTATATACGACCAACTGATAAAACTTATACTATAGTGATCGAATTTTAGAGTACGTGTTGCTTTCAATATAACATTTACAGATATTTTCCCACGATCTGAATTTCTTTGAAAATTGCGAACTGAATCCTTAACCAGACCCTTACTGAGGTACAATGGTAGTAGACGTATAAAGAGACGCCAACGAACTCTTGTGGTAGGTTTTATATGCTTTGCGACAAACAACCCATGGGACTATCAGCCTCTGGTCTCCCCTAAAGGTCTAGCGAGTATTTTTCTTCAATGCTGTTAATTACTCTATAGTTTATTACTCAAATATTAGCTAGTCACGAATACAACATTTGATATAGTTCAATATAATGAATAAATAATCGTCCATATAACAAATCTAGAAGTCCCTCAAAAACACTACTGAGTTCTCCTTAGTTTTCAATTTATATTTAATCGAACTTTACATAAACTAGTAACGGTTTTATACTAAATAAAATGTTTTATTTACTAATGAAAAATGTACTATACAATTATACAGTCTTAAAACGAAAGGGAAATTTTGTTCATATCTCAGTAAAGAAGAATCCCCCCTGTTCGTGGAACAAAGAAAGTCAACAATAAAACTACTTCTACTTCAAACTTTTGGTTGTTCCATATTGCTTATAAAATATTCCTTTAAACAAATCAAATTGCAATTTTGTGTTTAACTTTGTTATCCAGAATAGCTAAGGCAGTTATCAGCTAAAAATTTAGCGTTACAATCGTCTACCTTATATTATTTCTTACTTAACAACTACTTATTATGAATTCTTCTTATCTTATTCATAACTCACAAAAGTTCTGTTAACGAAGATTATGGAAGCATCGGAAATATTTATAAAGACGGCTTCTGGGGGAATAGCTTGGTTGCTTTGTCTCTGTTATGTCTTATTCTTTTAGTTTTTTTGATACGTACTTAAGAAACGCTATTCGTTTGAACAGACGAGTTTACTATGAAGGAGAAGTCAAGAATTGATCTGCTTAAAAGAATTAAATGAAGTTATAATACGTCATTTTTATTTCGAACAAAAATAAAATAGTTTGAATAAGATGCGATTTAATTGCGAAACAAAAGAATTGTGTACCAGCTGGTTTTGAATTATTTTTTAATACTATTTGGTAAGGAGGAAGCAATATTAATTGAGATTAATTTATGATTTTGTTCTAGATGTAAAACTAAAAAAAAATTACATTGCATACATTAACATTGTAGTTCTACAAGTTTAGGCTGCCAATTTTTATATGCTGTAGACGGAAAACGTGGCCATCGGATCTATAGAGGATAGCCAGAATCTGCACTACACGCAGAGATATGTCGGGTGAACTAATTATTTGTCATTATTGTACCATGTTTTAAAACCTTTTTTATAACTTTTCTCTTATTTACTAGGGCGACCCTTGTTACATTTTCCTTTGTTTGTTTCTTTAAAAAATTCCCTAATATTTATCTAAGAAAACTTTATATTTCTATTGCCTCCCTTAGTACTTATACTGTGCTACGTAATACGGGTAGCAGCTTATGGTTTATAGTTTTTACCCTTTTAATATTTTCAAAAAAATAATTTATTTTTCAAATCTTTATTAGACATTCGTTAAAAAACAATTATCCTAAATATATTACAAGTGATTTAGATATGGCAGTGCCAATATTTCTGTTTCGTGTGTATTTTATCTAAGCAAGTTGTTAAAGTGATTTAAGGTAATACACCTTATAATTGTATGCTGGAGTGGCAACAATATATTGTTTGATAAGAAGAAATTATTATATCGATTTCTCTTTGTGAATTACACGCAATGAAGTGAATTAGAAACTTTTACAGGCCTACTTTGAGTAACTTAACAAGTGTTTCGTAATCGTTCAGTTCTTTGTTGTTGGTCCGAATTTGTTTTTGACACAAAGACTAAGAGACATTTATTAAAAGAGTATCGTTGTTGCTCAGTGTTTTGGACGATATGACTAAAATGAGGACAGAAAATTAATTTTAGATATATTAATTTACAATAACTTTTACTCGGAATATATTTAAAATGGCTGTAAGAAGTGATCATCAATTTATACGTAAGTTTTCATTTTAATGCTATTTATTAATTAGTAAAATATTATCAATACTGTTACTAATCAATACTGTTACTAATACTTTATAACATGGATATTTAAAATTTTTCCATAAATATATTGCACATATTAATATATTCTGATTTGTATTTTTTAGACGTAAATTTACGACCAGCCTGTGTTCGCAACTAAGTAACACGTATACTTGTTTTAGTAATAGTTTAGTAACAAAGCAAATACATGGAGGAAATAACAAATCAAAGTCGTTGAGTTTTATTAAATAACCGACTATCTGATATGAATAAGAAACGTTATGCTAATGCTGTTTTATTTCCTAACTATAGAAGAATAGTACATTTTGTATTATATAAATTAGTGTATTTTCATTACAAAAAAATGACATTTTTAAGTACATGTCTGAACGAATTTCACCTTTCAAATAGAGGTTTATTAATACACAGTTTTAGACTACACATTTAATTTAATTTATATAAAACATCAAGTGCTTGTCTGAAAAATAAATTATCATCTCCTTGTATGTATGTGAAGAATACTGGGTGCTTCAAAAAAATGTATACACACTTTGAACTTCCATAGAAAATTTATTTACCGTTCTACAAAGTAAAATTTCAGGAAATTAGAAAAGCTTAAAGTCCAATGTAAATGATACGTAAATAACAAATGTTAATACTGTTTCAAATTGGTGACCTGCAACATCAACACAATTCCGAGTACGAGTCACCACTGATTCTGTACATCGCATCAAAACGTCCAATGAGATTTATCTACACGCAGCTTGAATCTCATTCCAAAGAATTGTCTAGGTTACGTGGTTTACGTTTTGTACACCTCCATCTTTTACTGTGCCCCATAAGAAGAATCCAGTGGTGTAAGGTCTGGAGAGCGTGCTGGAAACTTCGATTGGCCCCTTGCGTCCTATCCACGTGGCCCGGCAAATTTTGATCCAGGTAAGCTCGTACGTCCCTGTGATAGTGCGGCGGGGCACCATCTTGTTGAAAATAAAAATTATCATTACCGAATAATGCACGAATGGCAGGAAGTATGGAATCAGCAAGCATTGTTAGGTAATTAATACCAGTTACAGTACCTTCAAATCGAAAAGGTCCAATGAGTCCCGTTGAAGACAAAACCGCACCACACATTTACACCAGGCAAATTTACAGCTTTTTCTATTGTAATGTGAGGATTGTCTTCAGCCCAGTAAACACAATTGTACCTATTGACAGTTCCATGAAGTTTGAACTGGGCTTCATCCGACCAAATGATGCTACCCATAAATTCCGGTTCACGTATCATCATCTCCTTAACCCATTCACAAAATTGCAACCTTCGATCTGGATCGTCGTCACTTAAGCTGTTGCACCAGCCTTGGAATGTAAACACGATACTTGCCTCTCTTCAGAATGCGTAGCACGCTGCTAGCACTTAAATCCTTTTCACGTGCCCCTTGCCTTGAAGATTTGTTAGG